>NW_009954217.1:1199432-1235647 GCF_000747805.2 Chaetura pelagica
CTTTCCTAATGCTCTCAAAGACCTCTGTCTTTAGTTAGTTATCTTTGCCATAAGTTTATTTAAATTGCAATTGGATCTTCCAGATTCTGGAGGATTTTGTTGTCTCAAGAATTTATGGAAATATAACCCATTTAGGATGGAAGAGCTGCTAAACTAACCAAGGAATGACTGCATATCAGATTCTTTGTTCATAGTAGAAAGCCTGCACTAACAGGAACTACTTTAAGGAATGCTATAAGAAAATAGGTAAGTTTGTACATTCATGTTCTTTTCTTTTCTGCCAAGTAAGACTCTAAAATTACTAATACTTTTTTCACTCTCTCTCTCAGAATGTGAATCTTAGCCTGCATGCCTGCTACCATCAATCTTAGAAATCCTAAATATATAGGCACCACTTGAATTAATTTGAAATCTAAATTCTTTGGATTCTTTCTAACTGCATCAGATTAGGTAAATCAGCCTCTTGATCACAGCAAGTGTTTCAGACTTTTCTGAGGACTTTTGTAGAACTTAGGAACTCTGCAGAACTCTGCCTGCTTACAGCCAGAAGTTTCCAGTCAAAGCTTTCAAAGAACTGAATTTGGTTGTCTTCTGTGAAAAGAAAACAGCTGGAAGGCCATCTGGGGCTCTGAAAGGATGGACAGGATATAACTCATGGTGTCTCACGCTACAGAATTCATTCTCTATTCTTCATCCTTTATTCCCTTTTATCATCAGTTTATTAATGCCTCACCATCATCAGTGGAACACTGGAACAGGTTGCCAAGGGAAGTTGTGGATGCCCCAAACCTGGAAGTTTTCAAGGAGCTTTGAGCAACCTGAACTAGTGAGAGGTGTCTCTGCCCATGCAGGGGGGCTGGAGCTAGATGATCTTTAAGATCTCTTCCAATCCAAACCATTCTATGATCCTATGATCAACAAATTCCCTTTCTTGTTTTCTTTTTTTTTCCCCCTTTCTTGTTCTGAAAGGCTGTCATGAGAAAGTCTATGAGAAATTAAAGCTGCTTTTTTTTTCTACCATAAGGATCTTGTGGTAGCTTTTGGCATCTGAAATGCTTTCATTTCATCTAGTACTTTGCCACCAGCTTTGGGACTATGATGTCTGTCTACTTTTACTCAAGCACCATTTCACTCCCCAGTGTGACACAGATATTTATACATACACATCTAAAGTTCGGCAACTCAACAGAATGAATCAAAATCAAGAATGACTCAGTCCTTGGAGAATGTAGAAGAGGATGTTGCATCTAAAACTAAATCAAAAGTAACTAACACTGTGGCAAAAACTTCTGTGGACTGGCTTAAGCTATAAAAGAAGGGTAAGTCCACAAGACACCTTGAGTTGATTTCTTTCCAAAGGTCTGCCATAAATGGATGAATACCAGCTTTGTTTCTACCTTCCAAAACTTATTTTACGTTGATAACTGTGTTCCCCTGGTTAGACACCAACAATTAAAAATCAAGTAGTTAAACCTGATATTAATTTTTATACTGAACATTATATATTATGTACATAATACATTATAATACACATGCATATATTAGACATATATACATAATACACATCTACATTAGACATCAAATACAAAATACAGCTGAACGTCTGACATTTTACTATTTTTGCTGTGTCCATTATCTTCATCCTACAGCACTTCAGAGAGATTTCCAGCGGTGTTAGGATTACTTTAACACACAAATTGTAGGTTCTTGCCCTCCACCCCTTCATACTGTTTCTGCAATGGAATGGTTGCTTTTTTTGCATTTGGTGAGCAATGAAAAACAACTTCAGTAGGAATAAAAAGTTGACTGAACAAATTAATCAGGGAAAGGCTGAGGCTAATCTTGGTATCTCATCATGCTGGGTGTTAGTGGCATTGGTCTTATTTGCATTCCTTCACTGTCTAAAATCTATTTATTCACATGCATGGAAATGAATTAACTAGAACACTGGGAAATTCAGCGCTTGCAGAAGTGGAGAATTAATAATGTTGGGTAAGCAAGAGCAACAGTGCTGTGTAAACTTTCTCACTGTGGTCTCAACTGCACATGGCATAGACTGCTACAAAGGTGAATTGTGAGTATCTCATAATATTGGAGTATCTCCTGATAGGAACTTTGTAGACAACCAAGGCTCTTTTGCACCAATAACTAAGTTTTGAGGTCACTTGCAGAGGTGATGCTACATGAAGCTATTTATTGTCTATATTCTAATTTTTAGCTAATTAACCAAAAGTCCACAAAAGCAGTCACTAAGAAATCTGATCTGCCCTATAGTCCACAAAACTACAACTGTTTTGATAGGAAACTTCTCTAATTGAAAAAGTGACTTGGTATGGGAAACACTCTGCAAGGTAGATCTGCATTCTTCATCGTATTTGAAAATCACCTCTTATAACTGGAGTGAAAAAGCAATATATGTGAATGTATCTCACAGAGTGAGCTAGAGCATAAGGAATGTGTGCATCACCAAAAGGAACATTTACTAAAGATTTCAGATTTCATTTGAATAAATCCATTCAAGATGGAATAAGATTACGGAGTCATCAATCAGAAAGCCATCTGGAAGAAGTGGGAGATTTGTGGCTTGAGCAAAATAAGGTGATTTGACAGGGCATATGGAAGCCAAGCTCAACTCTCAAGTTTGGAGCCTGCACAACTGTTATGTCCTCAGAGCCTGAGCAAAGCCAACACAGCATGTGAAGGGGTCCTCTGGGTTTCTAAGTTGGATCTCACACTGTCTCAAGCAAATGCATAGAACAGTCCCTTTTAGAAACTGATCAAGGTCCCTTCTTGAAACTTGTTTTGTTTTCCTTCCCATTAATACATTAAATCAAACTGAGTAGGATTCAGGGGCTTTGTTTCATGTTCAACAAAATATTAGACTGCCTGGAGTATTAGTCCCTAAGAAAATTACCTTTTGCTAAGTACTTTATGAAACTGAGCATACTGTAAACTAAAGGCTGGTAACAGATAACAGAAGAAATCCGCTTTGCATTTTCCCCCTTTGTTTATATTCTTTCTTCCCCTTTTTTTTGATTTCTCATTTTCTCCTTTTTCTTCTGTGTAGACTCTGTAATCAGACTAGGGAAAAAAAGTATTTGAATATGATGTATTTTATCTTTTAGGCCTGTACATAATCTCTCTCTTGGACAAGATTTTCTGTGCCTGTATAACTGAAATAACAAATGAGCAAAAAGATTTATTTAGAAGGAAACAGAAGGCTTCTCTCTACACACCACAGAAGTCCTTGAATGCCTTTCAGTCCCTCCTCCTGAGAGGCACCTGAAGTACAGGTGGCCCAGAGGGGCTTGTCACAAGCTTGCAATGCCTGTGGCAAGTGCACATATGGGAACTGATGCTCTTCCATCACTAACACACCACCTGAACGCATCCAAATGTCCTTCTTTCAGAAGTCTCTCTCCTTTAAAAATGTTTATCACAGAAAGACAAAGAAAGCTAAAACAACTCCAGTTAAACTGACCTGAGTTAATGAACCTTATAATTTCATAGACATTACTGTGGAAAACTGGTTATTAGCATTATTGTCTAATTGGGAAGTCGTTCTACATCTGAAATGAATACTCAACATCACTTAAAACCCTCCTCCCTCTCACCATGTGCTCAAACCCTGCCAAGGTCCACATGGGAAGAAAACCAGTCCCATGACCTCAACTCCTCTATACAGACATCACTATTAACTCATGTACATCTGTTTAACTAAAATATCAAAACAATGAAGGGATTTAATTAACTTCAATAAGAGGTCCATAACTAAGTCTGTAAAAATGTGTGCCACCAATACCATTCTGTAGGTTACTTTTTTATTTTTAAGCCATATTCTTTGCACCTAACTGGAAGAAAAAGGAAAGAAAAAAAATCACTTATTTTGTGTAGCAACAAAAAGAATTATCGTCAGGTTGGCTTCAACATCTGTTTTGTGAAAGAGACATTATACGTTGCAAAACAAAGTCTTCTGGAAAAAAATTTGAAAACATTAACCAATTAAAATAATTTAACTTACATAATATTTCTACCTCCTGAATAAGCTCTGAAAGTATTTAATCCACAAAACACTTCAATATAATGGAAGTAATTACGAGGTTTGACAATTCTTATAAATTGAGCAGAGCGATTATCTGCACTTCATTAAGTGCATTAACATGTTGGGTAAAATACTTATAATCGTATCACTCAATTTACTGGCCTTAGCAAATGTTGTAATGCATCTCACAGGAAATCCAATATGCTAGCAAAGCATATTACAACACACCTGCTAGAGCATACATAAAATTACTGCCCTCTCCTGGCTAGTGTCTGAACACAGTAGTTAAGACAGTCTTTGGCTTATGGATTTGTTCTTTTTTCCCTTAATCCATGGGAAATTTTAAAAAGTTATCATATGCAACAGGGACAGCACTAAAGAGCTGGGCAGGCTCTGTTGAGTTATATGTCCTCTCATTATAACATGAAAGCCTGGGAACTCATGTCAAACTTCCATAAAATGGATGTTGGTTATTTCCTGGGGCTGCGTGATATCATTCTCCCTTTTCCTTCTGGGGCCCTTCTAGGAAAGCTGCCACTATGGGTTTCTCTGCATCCCAGGTAGCACTGGTGAAGTTCAGCAAGATGTAATTCTCCCAAGGGTTGAAACTCCTTAGAGGTTTCGGGATGAGCATGGTGTTTTACAGGGAATAGGATGTGCAGAAGAAAAATACAGATACACACACACATATCCCTTCAAAATAAGGGAAAGAAATGCGCAGCACTTCAATGGTCTCAGTTCTCAATTTGGAAATCTATTACTACCTTGTCATTTTTTATGGTTTTTTTTACAGGGTTTTGAAATTATGTTTCTCCTTCTATGACCAATTACAGCATTTTGGCAAGCAACCCAAGGAGAAGCTGACTTATGAAAGCTTATGAAGGGTATCCTGCATTTCTGTATATCACGTTCAGCATGTACATGGCAGGAAGTTTCCTGCACACATACAGCCAAAGCAGTATGCAGGGATTTACCTGCACACACCTCTGCTACTCAAGGGCATTGCTTTGTAGTTCACTCTCCTGATTAATTGTCTAGTCAAAACATCCTGCTTTAAATAACAACGTTAAAGAAAGAGACCAACATTTTTGTCAGAATTTTACCCATTAAAACAATTAGTTCTGTTTTGGTTTCTTCCAAGAAGTGACAAAAAGCCACTAGTCATTCTATATTGAAGAAATGCTAAAAAGCAGAGGAACAACCAGCACTATTTCCACCTTAGAAAGTCTTGGAGAGGTCAGTTTTGACCTAAGAAACAGTTTGTTTTCCAGTAAGAGGAAAAAAAAGTATCTTTTTGAAATATTTTAACTGAATTCTTTGGAGTTCTGTAGTCAGTTTATTAGGTAACAGAATTGAAGAAATGACTTGCAGCTGACTAAAAGGGTTAACCCAGTCTGAATGTATGCAGACTGATGCAAGCATGCAAGAGAGAGCTGTTACTGCTAAGCTATCCTGCTGCAGGTTTCATAGCAAACGTGTGCTTAGCGTGACTCAGTGCCCAATACAGCTCCCTACCCTTCAACACAGGAAAGAAAATAAATAGAACGAAGATGAGAATGTTGCTTTGGCATTTTCAATCATACGTTCTTAGCTTGTAATCTTGCAAGACTATTGTCTGCATTGTAACATTTGACTCATTCTACTCTTCTACACCATGCAGATGAGCAAAGCTCAAGTGCCTTGAGCACAGCCTATGAAAAACAAGTCGGTAACACCACAAACTGCTGCTTCTCATAGAGGCCCTGAGTATTTCTGTACTGGGGGGTGGCAGGGAGGAAAGATTAGCAGAAGTAGGGGAAGTCATAAAGAAATAAAACAAGAAGTGAATATCCTACTGATAATGCCCAGAACATGTTGGCGTTTATCATAATGTAAAGGAAGAATGAGAGTGGGCATCTCTTTAGTAGGCTGTGGCTTGGTTTGATTTTTATTTCTATTATCCTTTTTTATCTCAGACCCCCCCACACAAAAATCCCAGAAAGCCAATCATAATGCTAAGTTTGGTAGGGCTTAATCAGTTCTTTCAGTCTTAAAACATCTGCCATGAAGCTGCAACAGACTGAGGAGGCTTGACTATGCATACACCCTACCATTGCAGATGTAGTCATACATGTCACAGTAAAGTGCATAACATAATGTGCATAAAGTCACATATCATGTTCTGTAAATATACAGAATGAAGACTTATTATTTTCTTGCTATGCTTTATTTTCAGGGAAAAAAAAAAAAAAAAAAAACAATTAAAAAAAAAACAGACAACACTGTCTTCTTCAACAGCTTCCTGGATCTCAACAGAACTGCCCAAGAAGGTAGACCATGTATCATGTACATACATCACTTATTAAATATTCTCAAAATAGAACTTGGCCTAAGGAAGGAAAGCTGATTATTGGGCAGCATTAAGCTTTTTTTTTTTTCCTAACAGATATTACCATTTAGCCAAAATTGATTAAAATCTTGAAAATCACATTTGAATTTTATTTTTTCTTGTATTTTTAATTTTTTTATTTTTAAAATCAAAAGACATAATTGCAAAGACATCAGATGAAACACATTTTCTGTTTCATTTTACAGCTTCTAAAAAATAAAATGATACTGAAATCTGAAAAAAAAAAAAAGCTTCAGCTGAACTGTAATGCAGAAGTGAGCCTGTACAAAAAATGTAATGCAATTTTCCTCTGTCTCAATCCATTGTGAAATTATCACTTGTCAAAAGTTCAAAAGAAAGAGAAATTCCAAGTTTCATTTAAGGCTATTCTAATCCTGGAAAGACTTAATTTCCTCATTACATGGAACAACTATGTGATTCAGTCTACTGCTTCATGTATGGATAATAACAGGAACTGAACTTAGCACATGTTGAAAGTTACTAACCTTCACCCTCAAACTACCAGTAGTATTGGCTCAGTATGATCCTGCATAACAGGAAAATGTATGAGTTTAAAGCAGCTTGATGAACAAATGCATTCAGGAGGGCCATGTAAGATACATTTATAAGGCAAGTTCAAACCTCTTGGCATTCTGTTATTATTAGCATTTATGTAGAAAGTAACAGTAGTGACTAACGAAGCAGATCTATCAGCTTTGCAGATAGAATATTAAAGATCATAATAGAGTTTTTAGAAGAAAGACTTTAGGAATTTGGTATCATTAGGCAGAAATTGCAGAGTGGGGAGAGGGAAGAGACCCCTGAGGATGAAAAATAAAACAATAGAAACAAACTGTCAACATTCAGCACTGAAAAAGGCTAACAAACACATGCTCTAAAATTGTCTACTAAAGCTTGTTTTATATAACACAATGCTCTTCAAAAAATGCAAAGTATTAAGCAGAAGAATGGCAAAATTTGAAGACAGTATAAAATTATTTTACATAAACAAGAGCGGAGAGAGGACAGAGTATTCAGAAAGACAGATAAACAGCTGTATCACAGAAAAATATTGACTGTTGACAAATGCAAGGGAGTGCACACTGGCAGGAATACTTGGAATTGTTCACACACACCACTGAGTTCTAAATCAGCTGTAGCCATTTGTTAATAAACCATAAGTGTTAGAATAGATATTTTTTTGAAATAATTTGCTTGATACCCAGCAGCCAGCAGAAAAAGCTTAGAATTTGTCAGGATGTATAAAGAATAGTACTGCGCATAAAAATGAGATTACAATGACACTCCATAAATCAATAGCAAGGCTTTACTTGGAGTGTTCAGTCATGGCTACACAGCTTAATAGAGATATAAATAAAATACGGGATCCAGAAACGGACAACAAAAACTATTAAACTGCAATTACTTCATATCTTCTAACCCCAAGTTAAGATATGTAAGAAGACAGGCTATGAAGGAGGTTAACTGGATTTTCCTAGATAACATTTGTAGCTTCAAGAGAACATTTCAGTGGGTAAGTTAAAATGATAAAAAGAAGACATTATAATAGATATAAATTGCCATGCGTCAGGAAACCGAAACATCACCACTAAATACCTGGGGTTACAGAACACTCCTAGGATAGGTAATTCTGCCAGTAACTGTTAAGTAAGATTTTGGTACCTTTTTCTTCCATGTTATTGAAGCCACCACTGGAGACAACATACTGATTAGCAGTGTCTGACTCAGTCTGACAGGTCCAGTGCTTCAATGTTTGAAGTGCAGCCATAGATCATGAAATAACTAAGAGTATATTGTTAATAATCAATCATGAGGCATTTCTCAAGTGTTTTTTATGAGGTACAGGTCTCAAGGTAGAAAGTAGAGCTGCAAAAAACATTTAAAGTACTAGAAACCATTTGAAGACAGAAAGACACAGAAAAATGCAATTTTCTCAGGAAACTCAAGAGCCAGGAATTTCTCTTCCTCTCTAACTTCTCAATGTGAATGAGACTACTAAATTTCGAGCACTGAAGCAGAACACAGATTACAATCCAAATACCGTAGACCCTTTGTTGTGTTAACTAAAAAGAACTTGTAAATACAGCCCAAGCTCAAGTCACCATGATGCTTCCTGACACATCTGCTAGGACGGCGCCCTTTTGTACAGGCTTTCATAACAAAAATCTGTGCACTCTGGGGAAGTAAAACCCTTAAATGTTATGTTGCCAAAACTCACTCACACAGATTGATTAAGGAATATGCCATGTTCTGCATATTCAATATCTGATTCAAGTTGGACTTACAACAATCATTTGCATCACTGAGTTACAAAAGGTGCCATGATGAATCTTGTGTGAGAACAAGCTTTCTGCAGAAGTGACAAAACCAAAATTTTATTTTAAAAATAACAGGCAAAGGAGTTCTTAGTTCTTGACAAAGGAGAAAAAAAATATCTCTCCCTGCAGCATCTGTGAAGCTTCCGGGACTTACTATTGATAGATTTTTATTTTTTTTTTAAACAAATCAAGCACAACTAGCCTGGAAAATGAACCTTCAAAGTATTTCTTGTAGTTCTCCCCTGTCTTGCACCACAATAAAATCCTTGATGTCCCTTCTAGTATCCTCTTTACAAATACTTTCACTTACAACAAGAATATCCACTGGGATTAACTCTGTTAAAATCTACTTCCAGTTAAAGGGTTTGTGTGAAACTAGGTCATAAACAACCAGAATGGCTACATTTTTATTCAGATGTTTCCTAAGTATGCTTTACAGGATTTCTTTTCGTTATATGTGAAGTCTTTGCTCTAGGACTCCTTCACAGCAAAAGAGAGTCAAAGAAAATCAGAGAAGCTACAGGCTCTACAGTAATATGGACTAATACACAGAACAGCAGCACTTGAGAAATTTTATTTTTGTCATTGCAATGATCTGATGGTATATTAATAGCCATATGTTGATCCCACCTTTTATTTCAGAAATGTAGTAATAGTTTATATGTCCAAAAAGCACTCTTATAATCACAGAGATCTCAAGCATAGTATAGACTGTAAATTAAGCAGTGATCTCTAAATTTGGCCTCATATTTTAGGAAACTTCCTTTTAGAAAGATTTCTCTTATTGATTTAAACCCCAAATAAATATACTAGTACCTCCTAGTACTTTTAAATGTTTATTCATTTAATATTTAAAAAGTACAACTTACATCTTATTTGAAATGGTTTCTCTTAAACTAATGACTTCAGTTTATCGAGACTGAAACTTCTAATTCCCCTACTGCAGACAGCTCCGCATTTGAAAAAACACTTCATAAAAATTCCTATTAATTATGAACACTACATTATATTTCAACCAAAGTATGCTTTTAATCTAATAAGATTGCTCTCTTAAAATATCAACACATTGATAATTTTGTTTGCATTTTTACATTTTAAAATCTTGAACCAGATATCATGACTAAGCTAAAAGGTTCTACTAACAAGCTATTATTGCACTAAAAGCTGATTTATTTATTTTTTCTGGACATTTTTAATATTATTTGAATTTGCACTCACAACCAATGTAAGAATCTAGTGTTCACATGAAGTAAAACAAAAAAAAGTCATACAGTCCAATTACTTCTATAGTACTTATAGGATTAAGTTAAATATGTAAGTATACACATAAAGGTGCTGAGATCCTCCATATAATAATGAGCTTTTAATATTTATCTTTTTCAGAGTTTTCTAAATGTTCTAAATTCACCACAGTAGGCATCACTGTGAAAACATACTGATCCTTGCTCTGAGGAGTTTATTTGTCTCACCTTCCCAAAAGCTGGCAGCTTCAGACTGAGCAGAGAGTCAGTATCACAGCTATTTGGTAACTGCACTATATAAAAATAGCTAATGAACTCAGTCTTGACCAGAGTTCACACCCCAGCTGGCATGAGACAATACAAATCAGTGGCCAAATCAGGAAGTGTGAGGTCTTCCTACTTGGAGCCTTGTTGGCAGCCTCACAGCCAATCTTCCTGGGCATTTAATCCTTTGCTAAACCCTGTGAGATTCAGGGAGTATTCACTGACATCTTTCCATTTCATGCACATACAGAAGTCCCTATTTCTTGCTCAGGACTTCTTTTCAGAATCAAATTGCAAAATGTCTCCTGTGGAATAAAAGTAATTTGTACAAGTAGGGGAACAAGAGGAAATGTTTAGCATACATGCATATCCGTTGTAGCACAGGAATTGTAACTATGCTGAACTCAAGACTAAAGCCTACTTGGCACCTCCTTTGCCAACTCTCATAACTACATAGTTCACTCCAAAAGTATTAAAGTATAATAGTGGTTTCAAATATGTGACAACATTGCTTAGACAATTCATGAAAAAATTATATTGTCTGTAAATTACTTAGGCTTCTTTGTAATTGTTTCTGGCATTTTTTGTCATAATGTATTAAAAGCACCCCTATGAGAGAGATTATTTCTTGAACTGGCACAAGAAGAAGAAATCCGAACAGAATGCAACTCTTTCAAGTGTATACCTGTGTCATGCTGTTAAGGAAGCAAGGCTGCCTGTGTAACTTTTGCCACTGTGGTACATACTCTTTGGAGCAGGTACAAAATGTAGTTCCACAGAAACTTTTTGTCTTTTATTTTTTTCCTCCCCTGTAGATAGTGAGCTTTCTATCAGAGGTTTAAAAAGTGCCTCAACTGATTGACTGCAGAAGAAACCCCACCAGAACTACTAGAAATAAAGAAATTCCTCTTCCAATAATCACTGGAGGGTCAGAGAGCACGCCAGGAAATTACCACTGCATGTTTACTGCACCAAGATATCTCCCTAAAACTATAGAGAAAACCACATATAATTACAGCTGAAGAATATCATATTGATTAGCACCACTGGGAGAAATTAAAATGGTCTTTCATCATCAATCCCTAAAAATTACTCTGTTCTTTATCAGGTACTAATTGGTACAAATATTAAAAACTGCAGGAGTAATTTTCAAGCTTTTGCAATATTAATACACCTACCATCTGATTATGTAATTCTTCAAACATTACTTTGAAGCTATATAGCCAATTATATACTGTTGTTATTAATTACAGCTTGCAGCTTGAAATCCAGCATTATCAATAGAGTTCAGCTGCATAAATATAAAAGTGAAACTTAAAATTTAATTAAGCAGTTTCCCCTTTGTGAGGGGATGTTAGAATATTATTAGTTGTGAAAATTAATTTGTTAAGCTTGAAACCAGTCTTTAAAGCAGAAATATCTCTGCAAGAAAGGTTACATTTCACCTATTGTATTTCTTCAGTCTTCATGTTGCAAGATTTCTAATCTTCTGTTAAATAACGTCTTGGGGGACACACAAAATAAAAAGAAGTCTACTCATCATCTTACTTAACAAGATATAAAAAGCTTCAGCTTTTTATCAAAGATTATTCCAGAAAATGTGAATTAAATTTGGCAATCAATTTTATTTATTTACAAATTATCAATTAATAATCTAAGGTAAGAGGAAAGGTTACACATTTTTATTTTCCTGATGAATCCTCCTTCCCCTCTTCCCACTAAACTTTCACTTTATCCACTGAAAGCTTTAGATGTTCAAAAGATATTAAAGGTAAGAAGTAATCCAATAATGTTGAGAGAGGCAGAGGTACAGTGCACCACTATAGACATAGAAAAAACCTGACAAGAGACAAAGATGACCTAAGAACTAAGCCAAAGAAATGTCACACACCATTCTTTATGTAAACAAAGTGCAGCTAGCTATGCTGAAGCCTGAAACAACTTACCTAAATGCTACTGTAGCATGAATTCAGTAAATGTATTCATTACAATTAGGTATGTAGTTATTATTGTGACTGTAATGGTATAATATTATGTAAGATAATAAAGTAACTGTGGTTCCTTCTCAGAAAAATACTACTAACTGCCATACACCAGGATAAAAGGAGTACTGAAAATTACAAAATCCTATTCTTAAAAACAACCATTCAGGGGTACACACTGTATAAAGTACACTATTCTCTTCTGGGGTAAAGCTGCCACAAAATTATGTCATTTTTGCTCAGTCTATGACTGAGTCCTAAACCCTCTTTGCTGTCATCTTTATACCTCTGGCAAGCCATGCAAAACCAACTCACAAGGAAAAAAAACAATAATTCTGAAGTTCCTCATCTGTTCTTAATGATCAGCTACAGCTCCCTGCTGTTATAGTTTTCTCCTCCTCTTCTGATGGTTTTGTAAGTGTTTCACTGCCAGTATCCATCAGTGCTTGTGTCAAATTTTCGTTGATCACTAGTGGAGATAAAATCTGTGAGGTGGTATTTCGTATACTATTTGTGGGTTTGTTGCATTTTCCAGTACATATATTGCCCTTACTGAGCAAGCATTCTGACCCCAAAGAGATTTGTTTTTGTATTGTGTAAAAAAGCGAAAAGGATCTCATTGTTTTGTCTCTGATGGTAAATTCATTTGGTATGTAACAGCAGGGGGAATGAACCATTAAAAGAAGTCTGATTAGAGACTTTCAAACATTTATTTTGTCAAACATCATTAAGAGCAAAGTAAATAGAAGAGCAATATTCAGTGTGACAGTTTTATGAGGACTTGGTAAAGTGTGCTTCTTCTTTTCCCCTTTTTTAGTTTGCTTGTTATTTTGGGGTTTTTTTTCATGAAGCAAGTTTTTTTCTTTTGGATGCTTAAACTCTTAAGCATTATCATTTTGTATTAATTCAATCCTTTGGTAAATGTACCAAAATGATCTGATCATGATGCCAAAATTATTATAGTGATATCACTGATTTACTTAGTAATGAGAGTAGAAAATTCTATATATTTAATCATTGTCTTCAAGCAATAATGCATGGAAGAATGCATTGGAGTAAGTACCACTCCCTATTCTCCTTACAATCATTGTCATGTGAAATATTTAATTTCAGCTGTGCTTTGTCCCAGACAGGATCTTTGTCACTAAAATGCAAGCAGATTCTGATATATTCTATGACATGTCAGGGAGACACCACTTTGACCTTTTCAATATTCCACATTTCTTCTGGGAGCCTGTTCGTTCCTTTCTACTTCTGTCACTGATCAAGACAGAGAATTTGAACAGACGGTAATTCAAACTGGAAATTAGAAGCAGAGTCAAGCTCATGACAAATCAGTACCTGAAATTACAAGTCCATTAAGTTAATCTCTATTTTAACAAATATTTAAAATCCTACCCCTTCTTAACTGACTGAAGAAATTTTATTTAAAAAACAAAGTTTTCCTATTAATATCTTCCAAACTGCTATCTCACATTTTCTCGTAGGCACTGAAGTTTTTTTCAGAAATGAATACATCAACTTGTTTAACATACTTTCCTCAAATGTATTGCTTTACATTTTGGTTATCTTCAAATTCATTTTGCTTCCAGTTGTTGGTTACTTATCTTAAACATAATGTTAAGTACTTAGAAAGGACCTGAGCTGCCCTATGCATTTACAGACCAGCAACACAGGGGGAGAAATGTCCCAATTAAGTTCCTTAATACACAGTTTATTAACATAGACATAGTAAATTTTGCTGTTTTATTTGCAGTCTTGTACCATGTGATGACTTTTATAAACCTACCTAGACACTGTAGTCTCAGACCTCATGAGAACGTCCATTTTAAAAGCATTTCCAGCCTTATGGTTCAGGTGAAAAGTCTCAGAACAGTGGATAATAGAATCAGGCTGGAAGGAACATTAAGGGATCATCTGATCCAAGTCCCAGCCCCAAGGAAGGTCTAAGTACACTTATATAATCCCTGGGCAGATGTTTGTCTGATGCATTCTTCCAGATCCTCAGCAATGGAGACTCCAAAATGTCCCCAGGCAATCTGGTTTAATGCTTTAATGTCTTAACCTTTAAAAGGAACTTCCTCCAAATCTAAACAGAATCATGCCAGAGATTAATTCCATTACTTCTATTTATATACACTTCATTTGGATGAACAAGTGGTCCTCTACCTTTCTGTAAAAGCCATTTGTCTATTTGAAAACACTATTTACCATCACCTTCCCTTTTTAGACAACTTTACTTCAGGCTAATGAGCCACCTTGCCCAGTCGTGATTGTCTTCATTCTTACTTCCTGAGTCACCTTCTGTGAAGTGAGGGTCAGAAACTACTGAGTCAAAATGCAGTTTCACAACTGCCAGGCAAATCGGTAGATTACTCAAATTATTTTACAGATTATATGCCTGTCTACATGTTCCAGTAAAACATCAGGAATATAGTCAGGTTATAATTTACTATCATGCTCAGATCTCATTTTTTGAGATAGTATTTTCTGACCAGGCTTTCTGTATTCTTCATCATACAGATCCTTTCTGCTAAAGCACAGTGCTTTGCATTTCTCTCTTTGATTGCATACTATTTTTTCAGACCATATCTTCAGTTTTGGATGCTAAGAATCTATTCCAATACCTTCCTAGTCCTTCTCAGCTTGAAGTCACCTCCAGATTTTGCAAGCATATCCTTCATTCCAAGTCCATCTGGACTAAACATGAAAATATTAGCTCTTACCGGATCCAGCACAAACACCTGCCAAATACCACACAACACATTCTTCCTTTTAAGCAGAAATCATTGCTAATTACACTGAGCAAAGTTTTCTAAATAGGTTTGCATCCAGCCTATATTATTTTCACCTAGATCATAATTCTCAAATTGGCTGACAATACTGGATGTGACAACTGAGATAACACTACTAAATTCAAGAGATATGACACCACGTGCTGCTTCTTCAGCTATAAAGCTGTTATCCTGTCAAAGAAAATAATTAGATGACTTCAATACCATTTGTTCTTAACAATTCTGCACTGGCTACTGATCATGTCCCTTTTGGAACATACAATTTACATAATTATTTATTTCAACATCTTTCTAGGAATTAAAAGTTACTTGTCTGTTCTGTCTCCCCTCTGCAATCCTTCATCAGAACCATTCAAGTTCCTGGTACCCATAATACTTGATAAGTTGTTATTAATCAGGTGCTTCTGTAGAAACTGTAAATCATAACTGAGTGAGAGGAGAAAAAAACCACCACAAATTAACACCTTTTATGCTTCTTGGTTTTACACAGATCTTGCAGCGTTTAGGACACCTATTCACGAACTTAATTGCTTTAGATTGACAATTCTATTAATAATATTTAATTAATCCTATTAATATTGTTTTTAATCAAATTACAGTAGTCTTTTTTTATTCTAGGACTGGCACAAACTCAAATCATTATGATTGTAATAAAATTACAGTTGTTCTTGCACCCACCTGAAGAACTCTCGTATTTCTGGAAATGGGACACAGTATATAAGTCCTGAGCAGTTTATTTATCTACTTTCACTACTCATCAGAACTAGCTGGGCTCCAAATGGTATCAAGAAAGTGATTTTCAGCCAATGAACTCCTCAGTGAATCTCTGGGGAAGCCAATCCAGTCACTTCTGCATTTGACAGAATAGATAAAACTGTCCCTTTTATATATGAACTGTAGAAGAATTCTCCATGCCTTCACTAACTCCAAATCAAGCCATTGTATTGTAGTCAGCCTTGGCTCTCCCAGGAAGACATCTAAGATATGACAGTCTTGATTCAAAGCTAAAAACGGAGTATTTATTAGTTAACTGGTCAAGTATATTATACACTCTGGTTCCCTAGTGCCATGGATTACTGCATTTTTCTTACTGCCAAATTGTTGAGCAATCGGTAACACTTACGGTTCAAGCATAAGCCCCTAAGACAAACATGAGCCTTCATATGTGATTGAGATGGTCCTTATATTTATGTGCAGTTATTAAAAATGGAAGATAGTATCATATTACTTCACCCAAGCTAACTTGACAGACCAAGAGTTCATATATATATACACACACACACACACCTTGAAATTCAAATTCAGCAGATTAATACAGACTTTCTGAGGAAGATCAGAAAGGCTGTTTGCATTTATGTGGGGTTTTTTTGAGAGGATATTATTTTGTGTCATTTAACACTGAATTGGAAGACTAACTCTGCCCTCTTTCAAACCACCTGCTACTCATCATCTTCCTTGGTGTCCAAAGACTAGCGCTCCTGAGAAACAGCCATTTTCTTCAGTCCAGAAATAACCATGGGTGTGGGGGGGGAAAATAAAAGATCTGGGTGACTTAAATATACTTCCCATAATAATGCCTATTTATATAGCATATTTCATCCTGAAGAAAAAACAACAAGGGTATGTCTTTGTACTTCACAGATTTTTTTTGTTGTTTGCCAAATTCATCAAAATTAAAAACCTGAGGTGTCTCAGTGCTGGAACATGGAAAATGAGATCTCCTTGGATTATGATTTTCCTAAATTAAATGAAGCACATCTCCTAGAATCTGGCTGTAATTCAGTTGGTGGTTGCTTTTTGCCCATTAAGGAGCTCCCCTTTCCAAATGAGGCAAAACACACATATTTTTTGCCTCTCTCAGGAGCTCATGTTAAATTACTGCCAGAACAGTCACTTTGGCAGACAAGCAAGCAGCAAAATCACCCATAAACACCTCCACTTCAGCCCAGGAAGCACGCCTGCAGGTGTTATGATCACTCAGCAATGCCCTGTAACCTGGCAGCTATAAATAGAAAACCTGATCATCACACTCACCGATTTCTCGGGAGATCTGGGTGAACGCCTCCACGCCGCTCTCGCCATAGTTGCCTTCGGAAGCCAGCGTGGACACGTAGTTCCACCCAAGGGCCGTCACAATATCCACCATGGCCTGTGCTTGGTAGGAGTCTGGTGGGACCACTCGAGAGAAGAAGTCGTATCTGGTGTTATCGCTCAGCTCTGGAGCTGTAGATGCATAGCTGATTTGAGGTATCTGCAAATAGAATGAGAAGTCATTCAAGCCAATCCAATACCATTTTACACTGTATTTTTGTATGTCTGAAAGGCCTAGAAGAGATTATGCACAAGCATTGCACAGAACTGTCTCTTGATTTAACCTAATCAACTGATCAGGAAGCATCTCTGATTTTATAAAATGTTGGTCAAGTCTTATTGTATAACACTCTCACCAAGAAATAATGCATTCTGCTTTTCTCCAGATGTCCTGATTCTTGACATGTTAAGTGTAACAATTTCTGACTTTGATAGGAACAGGTGAAAAAGAAGAAGAAAAGAAAAAAAGAATTCTTACTGTTACTATAGAAGATTAAAATGTCAGTTTTTATGACTGTGACTTTTAAAAATACTTCATTTAAAGAATAAAATGTAGGCTATTTTAATAAGGTGTCGTGCATGATTTAAGAATATGGAGACTATTTAGTTAATACCAAAAACTATCTGATGAAAAACTTTTTTTTTTTTTTAATTATCTGTATACAATGTACATATAGAGAAGGAAAAAAGGTACAAGGGCAGTGAGGTAGAAGCCTCCACAACTCTTATCTTAAAATAATAGTTTATATCAACATCCAGAAAAAGCTGTCAGTAAGCAATATTCAATTACACTGAAGAGCATTTTGCTGTAAGAAAGTTTAATTAACATTTCTGATCACTTAAAAGGGGAGTTATTTTCTTATTTAAAATGGTAAAACTGACAGAATAGTCACTAGGTCAAAATGAAAGACACTCCAAATATTGCATTACATTTGTAATCTATATTAATAACAGGTGCTTAATTCACATCTTAAAAACATCAAATAGTCTTCAAGAAAGCAATCTGGACAGAGTTCCTAAACTGATTCTGTTGAGAACCAAATTCAGCAGTTGCAGATAACAGGTGATCTGGTAAATATTCACTGTCATACTAGATGCTACAGTAGAAGAATTCAGTGCAACTCTTAGGTCCTGTACAGTGCTTCCTCATCAGCACAAACTACAAAGGGATTTGAGGCAAATATTAGGTATTCAAGGATTCTGGTCATTAACTGTATCTGCAAAGACAGTGTAGTCTTTTGCAGCCTGAAAAAACAGTTTCTAGCCCAAGGGATGGCAAAATCATTTCAAAGTCAGAAGCAAACAAAATAAACTCTTATGTACCTTGGCTATAGTCATCTTTAAGAAATTTTCTACTTGTGGAAACATCTCAGAATAAATAATCTGAAAGGCTGCAATAATAACAACCACAGAGAACAGAAAAATAGGACAGGGAGGATCACAGAAAGAGTGAGCTAAAGTTTATATCTCATGGACATCAGTATTCCTAACACAGCAAAGATCCACCAAATATAAATAAAGGATAAATTGCCCTTACAAAACTTGCTTTGTACAAATTCACTTTCTTTCAGATAAAGAGATTTTGGCCTGTAATAACACAATTATGCGCACTTACAGCACGTACAATTTGCTTTCTAAATTTTCTCTTTAAAGCAGTCATTTTTTTCCAGAAGGAAAGCTATTTCACAAACACTGCAGCATTGTCGCTTTGCTGGAAGTTATTTCATCAATAATGTTCATAAAATCAACACCAGTAAGAGAACTTTCAGACAGACACTTTACCATTGAAAATCTTGAAGTCTAGACCACAGAGTTAGATCCATTAACTTTCTCAGTTCCTGTTTCTCTTCAGACATGAGATTAATAACAAATCCTAGATACGTGTTTTTAGGAGAGCCATTGGTATAACACAGTAATGTGATGTTTCAGATCAATACAGATCTTCTGTGTTCTATGAATATCACTTATCTGGGGCCTTGGAAAATGCAGAGAAGAGATTCTTCTTCCCTACTTTTCAGCTCTTTGTATTTCAGCTTCTTCTCTAGAAGAAGTTGTAATAACTGTGGAAGAAAGCAGGAGGCTAGTACAATCCAAATCAAATGCTTGGAAGTCATTTGCCATACTCAATAGGCTTCAACCACCACTTTTTAACTTCTTCCAACTTCTTGCTATCATGAAAGAAGAATATTCCATGTAAAAATAGGGGAAAAGACACTCTCTAAATCGCAAGCCATCCTGCAGTTTTGAGAAAAATGTTTGGTGCAATAGGATATGTAGTTATTTTCCTTATTTCTTTTTGTATACATCCCTCACAGTCAAAGACACTTTACATTCAATGATTTTCTTCCCAAAACTGCAGATCTCCCACCCAGAAATACCTCGTGGATTTCCTTCTGTGAAAACATTTTATGCAAAAGTAAACAAACTTCATCTCCTGTTTTTAAATGTACAATTGTATACAGTAGGGCACTGAAAAATGGCTTTAAAATTTGAAGATTTGGGGTATGTTCCAATAGTTACACAGCTATTGAAAGGACTTGGAATAACACTCAAAGAAATTGTTTGGCATGAGGACAAATTGTTAGGATTTAGTGGTTCAATAATCCATGAATGAAAAATACATACATTAAAAGGTAACAACTCTAGTTATGGACTGTAGGCTTAATAAACCATTTTACATGTCTCCAAGCACATTTTACAAGATAAAGCATAATGCTGCCTAAGCAAGGGACTAGTTATGCTCCATCAATTCAGTAATATGTGCTTTTAAAACTCCCTAAATACAGACTGTATTCATACTTTAAGTTCCACTGGTCCCTTGAGAAGTAAATTTGCATTTTGAAGGAGACCTGCAAAGGGGTTTTATATTTCTCATTATAGATTTTTCAATCTAAATTTTGAAAATTAAATACAATATATGTCACATTTACATTTTATGTAAAAGCTACATAGCACTGTTAATTGTGTACTTCTTTTTCTTTTTTTTGGGGGGGGAAGGAAAAGAAAAAAAACAATTATTATATAACTACATTTGAATCTGTTGTCATACAACAGCTGTCACATTCACTGGCAGTGGCTAAAAGCATTCACTTTGAATATTCACTGATACTATTTTTCTATTCTTTCCTACCCTATGGCTTGGCTGCTGCCCTATAATCTACTAATAAACTCTCATCTTTTAGTGGGTGAAAGACTTGAACTCTCTGAAATTATTCTACAGAGGAATTCACATAAGCCTTATTTTAATCACTTTTTTTAAGCTTCAGGTATTCATCAAATGTTTCAAAATAAACACTTACAGTATGGTGCTTTGAAATATTACTCAGTTTTAGTTACGTATTGGTCTTAAACCTGGTGCATATTGTACTACTGCTGGAACTACCAGCAATCCTTCAGTCCTTTAATCTAAATCAGTGGTGGCTTCATCTCATTCTACTATCTAGTCACTGGCATTGGAAAATGATTGTGCATGCTTAAAAAAATAAAACAATTTTGAAAAAAAAAACAAACAAAAACTAAACCAAAAACCTGCTGAGAACTAAGCAGACAGGCTCAGCCTTGAAGATACAACAGAAGCCAAAATCAGCAGTTAATTTTATCTTTCTTTTTTTCTTTTTAATCTTTTTGTATGCATCTCCAAGATTATTTAGTGTCAATCTCTAAAGATCTCGCCTTCCCAGAGGATTACAGAAGACTAACTGTCCACAAAGTGTGACTGTGGCAGCACTTCAAAAGGGGAACATCTGTACAAGACATCCACCAAGCATTCCTACAGAACAGATTTCTATCCCCTGATAGAGAACATGTAGACAAATTCACAAGTGCCAAAGGCAGCTAGTGTAACTTTTTTTTAATTTTAGCCAAGTGGTAAACCACTGTCGGTCCCCTATACACTCACCACTCTCAAATCCAGGACTATTCATAGGGAAGCACTACCCTGGATCTGTTTGATAGGTCCAGTGCTGGGATCCAAACCCAAAAACATAGAAGCATTGTACTGAGGACAATAGAGAAAAGGACATGACCTAAGTTTGTCCTTCCAGCAAAGCATCTTCAACACAGCAGGAAGTTCTTGGTATGCCTTCTCTTCAATGACATACTGCTCAAGTTTTGGACAGAAGTTCACTGGAACCTTTTTTATTGAGCTTTCAAATCTATTTGCATGCTACATTTGTCAATGTAAAGTATCAGCTGGCCACTTCAAATGCCATCTTCCTTTATACAGCCTTCCAGCTGAAAGCATAATTTGAGAACAGAGTAGCAGACAGTGAAATGAGCTAAGCTCATAAGTAAAAAGACCTGAGAAAGGATCAACAGTAATTTTGAACATTACTGGTTACAAGTTACAGCAGTAGCCATGCTCTACAGTCAGCCAGCGCCATGGGCTTAAATCACTTGCATCTTCAGTTTCCCTACCCACTCAGTCCTACCACTACTAAATTTAACATATCAACTAGCATTTTATTTCCCTTCTCCATTCTCTCATCACTGAGCAGTCTTTTTTTCTTTTTTTTTTTTTCAGAAATATTAGCAATAGTAGATTAAAATAGTAATTAAGTTAAATTAAATTAAATTAGTAGATTAAAAATAGTCATAATTGTAGCTAACAAAGTCAATAAACCTTAGGGCAGTGGCTGCTCAAAATCACTTGGCATTTTACCACCAACTGATAAAGCTTGCAAAAGAGTAAAAGTGCTTGAAATAAAATTTGACTGTAGAAACACGTTTTCAACTTGGTGATATTTTTGAATTTTAAATGTCTATCATTAATCATTAATGGTCCTCTCTTTTCAAGATTTTTATTCCCTCTTCTGTACAGCAAGAAAGAGGTCTTTGTGAGTACAAAAACCTCACAGCAGTGAAATGAATCCTCAGGGCCTGGGTATTGAACAGTTGCTGGGTAAGAGCTGAGGTCACTGTATTTTAGCTATTAGTTGCATTTGTAAATTGCCATCAGCCCTAGCATCATCTTAGCCTGCTTTCACTTCTGAAAAACGTGTCAGCCTGCAGTACAATAATACTAAAGTCATTCAGGGTAGACATTCAAGATTCAAAAGAGTTGATGAAGCTTAATAACATCTTACAATATACCAAACAAGAATTGAAATCTTCTTTTTCATTACTAACTGTAGGAAGAGATGAAATGCACCCTGACACTGCCCATTTCTTTCCACTGACTATAAAAGGAGCCTGGGAGATTAATTCAACTGTTATACACACTTGTAGAACAATAATGTAAACAGCTACATGCCTTCCCTAGATCTCACAGTCCCACTCATTTTGGCTGTTCACAACTATTGAGACATCTCTGCTCAGCTAATGATCAACTTCCTTCTGCCATGTCATCTTTCAACCTATCACAACAACAACAAAAAAATGAATAGGCCACCCATGCCATCATTAGGGACCTTGCTTCATTACTTTTCAGAACAAATCCACATTAAATCATCCTGGGACAATATAATACATTAAGACTCAGTAATGTCATTGGAGATGTGAGATGCC
The DNA here is from genome assembly GCF_000747805.2 of Chaetura pelagica. Classification (NCBI taxonomy): domain Eukaryota; kingdom Metazoa; phylum Chordata; class Aves; order Apodiformes; family Apodidae; genus Chaetura; species Chaetura pelagica. The sequence continues at coordinate 1,222,060 of NW_009954217.1, forward strand.
CCATTCATTGTACAGAGTAGGTGAGCAGGGTGACACCTTGCCAAGTCCACCAGCTACAGACCAACTCTGCTACAGTTGATGTTGTGGAAATGTTTCAGCATATGAAGTTTTCTGATTCAGCCTCTTTCCAGCCAACTCCTGGTTGAAGCGGTGACGGTCAATGGCAGCCTTGGCTGCAGTGATCATTAATACCTACCAGGACCAGAACCCTGGACTTCCGCAGGGCCAGCTTTGGACTCTTCAATCAATTATTATTAAAGAAGTCCCATGGGACAAGGTACTAGATGGTAAATGGGCTCAAGACAGTTGGTCAACATTCAAGGGCCACTTCTTGCAAGCTCAAAATCATAACATCCCAATGGGTAGGAAATCAAGTAAGGGAGCCAGGAGACCCACATGGTTAAACAAGGAACTGCTGGGCAAACTCAAGTGGAAAAAGATAATCTATGGATCATGGAAGGAGGGGCTGGCCACTTGGGAGGAATACAGGTCTGTTGTCAGAGAATGTAGGGAAGCAATAAGGCCTCCTTGGAACTAAACCTTGCTAGGGAGGTCATTGCTAGGCCACCCTCCATCATCTTTGGTAAGTTGTGGGCAAAAGGAGAGGTGACTAAGGACTGGAGGAAAGTACATGTCACTCCAGTCTACAAGAAGGGCAAGAAGGAGGACCCAGGTAACTATAGACCAGTCAGCATCACCTCCATTCCTGGAAAGGTGATGGAACAACTTATTCTTGGCACTATCTCTAGGCATATCAAGGATGAGGGGGTCAGTAAGAGCAGTGAACATGTTTTTACCAACGGAAAGTCATGTTTGACCAACCTTATAGCCTTCTATGAGGAAGTAACTAGGTGGATAGATGATGGTAGAGAGGTAGATGTGGTTTATCTTGTAAAAAGATAAAAAAGCATTTGACACTGTCTCCCACAGCATCCTCATAGATAAACTGAGAAAGTGTGCTCTTGATGGTCAGGTAGTGAGATGGATCATGAACTGGTTGAAAGGAACAAGTCAGAGAGTTGTAGTCAATGGGGCAGAATCTGGTTGGAGGTGTGTGACTAGTGGAGTCCCTCAGGGGGTCGGTACTGGGACCGGTGTTGTTCAACATCTTCATCAACGACCTGGATGAGGGTATAGAATGTACCCTCAGCAAGTTTGCTGATGACACTAAGCTGGGAGGAGTGGCTGACACACCAGAAGGCTGTGCTGCCATTCAGAGAGACTTAGACAGGCTGGAGAGTTGGGTGGGGAGAAACCTGATGAAGTTCAACAAGGGGAAGTGTAGAGTTTTGCATTTGGGGAAGAGAAACACCATGTCCCAGTATAGGTTGGGGGCTGACCTGCTGGAGAGCAGGGTAGGAGGAAGGGAGCTGGGGGTCCTGGTGGACAGGAGGATGACCATGAGCCAGAAATGTGCCCTTGTAGCCAAGAAGGCCAATGGCATCCTGGGGTGCATTAGAAAGGGTGTGGTTAGTCAGTCGAGAGAGGTTCTCCTCCCCCTCTATTCTGCATTGGTGAGGCCACATCTGGAGTATTGTGTCCAGTTCTGGGCCCCTCAGTTCAAGAAGGACAGGGAACTGCTTGAAATGAGTCCAGCGCAGAGCCACAAAGATGATGAAAGGAGTGGAACATCTCCCTTATGAGGAAAGGCTGAGGGAGCTGGGTCTCTTGAGCTTGGAGAATAAAAGACTGAGGGGTGACCTCATCATCATCATTACAAATACGTTAAGGGCGAGTGTCAGGAGGATGGAGCCAGGCTTTTTTCAGTGATGTCTAGTGATAGAACAAGGGGCAATGGGTGCAAACTGGAGCACAGGAAGTTCCACGTAAACATCAGAAAAAAACTTCTTTACTGTGACAGAGCACTGGAACAGGCTGGCCAGAGAGGTTGTGGAGTCTCCTTCCCTGGAGCCATTCAAAACCCTCCTGGACGCCTTCCTGTGTGATGTGCTCTGGGTGATCCTGCTCTGGCAGGGAGGTTGGACTAGATGATCTTTTGAGGTCCCTTCCAACCTCTAAGATTCTGTGATTCTGTGATTTCACTATGCGGACGAGCAATTTGTGACAATATATTTTGCCAGCAGATGTATATATGTATTCATTTACATTTATAAACATGTGTCATTCTAAACTATATTTATTGAGACATATACACGTGATGCTCTCACTGTATGTAAGGACACTCAACCACAGTATTTATTTTCTGTCCAACAACTCATCTTGTCCAGAAATTACCACAGATTTCCACTTTCCCCAGAAATATATGTTCATATCAACTACAGCAAAAGTAAGAAAAAATAGGTATGCTTTTCACCTATAAGAATGCAATGTAAAATGCATTTAGTTCAAAAAAATCTTAGTAGAATTTAAAAGCTTTGGAAAGGGAAAGAATAAAAGGATAATCTGAAAGCTGCCATTAGCTGTTTTCACTTGGAAAGCAGGAATATTTTTAAATCCTTTTGAATTATTCCAAGTCATTCTATTTGTAGTAAATATCACAGCAGTTCCTGTCAAGGGTGTTTGCAATTCACACACCTAATGATGAGGCGCTAATGCTAAGGTAGTTTCAAATCTTTTGGAAGTTGCCTATATGTTTATATAAATTCTGTGCAAAGATACAGGCTTTGTGATAAAATGCAACATAGATACTGCTATTTTTTCCCTCAAACACAGGGACAGATCCATCACACCTAAATGTTTCTGAGCTGCGATGGGTAAATTACTTTATTCTTTCTTTTCACTTCCTATTACTCTTTCACTGGCTTTCCTTTTTTCTGTTGCCATCAGTTTCCTTCTGAAGACATATTCCTGAGCAGAATATATCTTCAATGAGCTGCACTGATCTTTTCATGAGAAAAGGACATAGCTGAGAATCAATGCAGCATGGCTTGTTGCCAAAAAAAATATTTCTGCAACCATCATAGGTTGGTCTGGTACGTGAAAAATTACAGAGGCAGATGCAACCGCCAGCCTAGTGGAAATATGAGGATAAAATCAAACGTGCAAATCCTCTTTCATTACTGTTTTTCTCTTGTGTTCCTCTGCAAACACAGTAATCATGTGTCACACATTCTGAGGTAACCTCTGGTGGTCAAATGGTCTAGCAACTATGGTATTCTGAATAAAACTGAATTACCCCAGATAAAACAATTTCTTACAGTTAATACAAGTGAATGTATAGTATCAGATTATGGGATGAAAAAATGTTAAAGCTTCATTGCATTATCTTCCATCCTGACCAGCCTGAAAATATCTTTCATAAAGCCTAACCAGATGTGCTACAGCAATCACGTTTCAGGTTGTCACCTGCTGTGCTGCCCTGATAGACAAGTTGGGACAAAGGAGGAATGTATATAAAATGAAGTGTTCAATTTTGAGAAGTAGTTTCCTTCCACTGGGTTGAAGTAGGTCAGGGACTCATTAGAAGTCATTAGTTGTAATTGCACAGAAGGGATAGTATAGAAAATAATATTAATAATAATAAAAACAACAACAACATGATATCACAGTCTCTAATTCCACACTAGATGCAGCATCTACAAAACAAATTCACCACTCAAAAAAGTCCGGGTCTCTGTGCTGTGTGATACACTTTAGGGCAAAAACATTAAAAGAATATTTACGCATTATGAACATTTTTGCAGCTGAAGTACATCTTGTCACACTGTGCATTGCTGTGTAACTCCAGGAGGATGAGAATCCATCTAAGGACAGCTTGAACTGTCATCAATGTTCTGTGCAAGAGAGTCTATTGATAAATGTTTAACAATTGCATTTTCTCAGTAAGAGAGCTCTGTTCTGTTATTTCCACATCATTTTGCTTCTCTGAAAGCCAACTACTTTAAGCAGTTGCACATTAAATTATCCACCATCTGTAGGAAGCCTTTTTAAATATTTTAAACCCAGATGATGTCCAAGCACTGACTGATAAACTGCAGAAGCAGCAGATCAAATTATTAGCATTCATACTTAGATCAAATTGCAAGGAGGGGGTCAGAGAGGCACCTTGAGCTTGGGAATGGCTTCTAGCTCTTCCTTCACAGTTTCTTATGTTCTCCAATCACCAGATCAAATGGCAAGCCAAAGATGGTCAGATAGCTTCAGGGACTTCTTAAACTATTAAAATTTCTTTTGGGGAAACCCATACTTAATTATGCATATCAATATGTTAGTCTTGTGTCAATCTCTCCTGAGCACAGTATGAACTCTGATATTTCAAAGTTTTTTTAGTGCTGCTTTCCTCATTAGAGCTTGTCATATCACTGTCTGGAACTGTAATCTCTTTTGATGAGGTTGAGAAAATATACAAAGATGTGCATTACTTTGGGTCTGAACTAATATAGGCAACTCTTTACTGTTATTCTGAAGCAATAAATTAGTCTAGCTCATAAAGTATTCCTCAGTCCAACTGATCTTTCTTTTATATTAATTTACTAATTAGTACCATAGAGAGCACAGGAGGCAACTTCACTGACTACCCCACTGGGGCACACAGCTGTCCATGGGAATTTTTCTGATTACAACAACCATTACTATGGAAGAAGAGGATGTTCTCAGCAGAAAGCAAGACGGGTGCACTGCTTAATGGATAATTCTGATGTTTGCATCCACTTTTGAATGCTGCAAGACCAATTCAGCTTACACCACTGGTTGAGCTGTAATAGTATCCTTTTGCTACCCATGCTGCCAGCTTCACCTCATGAGACACAAGCAACTGAAAAATATCACAAGAAAGGAAAGAAAATTTATTGTTCACAGCTCTCTCCATAGTCGTGGACAATGTGAAAATATACAAATGGAGCTCAGCTGGCCAGACACATATGTCCAGTGCTTTAGCAGGTGCTTTCACAGGTCCTAGGGTATGCTGTGTACACTTCAGCTATGGCCCCAAAAAGTCCAGCTTTCCTGTAATCTCTCTGCCCCCCACACATGATTTGGATACCTCATATCAGAGTGCATTAAAGAAATCCCTATGATTCACCATACCTAGGGATTCCTTCTGCAGCATAACCAGTGCATATGGGATTATAAAGCATCATTTTAAATACATGTATTACAGACTTGGAAGAAGAAATACTAAAAGGTGTCTCTCTTTTGTGTGTTCAGATTTTTTTTCTTCATTTATTAAAACAATCTGCTTTGGCAGTTAAACAATTTTAGCTTGAGTTTTTATCTTAAAAGTTATGAGAAGAAAACATTAGCTGTTTTCAGAAAGTTTAGTCTTTCCTGTATTACCACAGTGAGATGCCAAGTGCAGCTGCTACAGCTAGAAAAGTTAAAGAAAAATTTAAAATATTTCCAGTCAAAAGACGGGATCTTGAATTCAGCTCTGAGGCTCATGGGAGTGATAACCAAGCCTTCCCTTCTATTAAAAATGTATTTTACTTTAAAAATAGTAGCATTGCTAACAAAAAAGGCATCCTCCTCTGCATGACTCCTGAACACCATATGGCAACACTTCTTTTCCATCATTACCAAATTTCCACTCTGACTTCTGCCTTAAGCACTGCAGTTTATCACTACACCAATCCATGGATTACCTCACCAAAAGCACCATGGCAAACAGAAATAAGAAAATTCAGGCAACTCAAGTGAGAGAACAATGGTGTATGTGCAAAGTAGGACTATGTTGCCACTGGTCTGAAAACTCTCTGCAACAGTTCCTACAGAATTGTCGAGCTTTGGGGCAACACGACAACAAAGGAAATGGCCCCATGGCCTCTCACTCACCTCCCCGCCCACACACACACACTCTGGGATGAGGAGGACAAAGCTCATGAGTCAAGACAAAGGACAAGGAGGGTTCTTCACTGATTAAGGTCCCGGGCAAAACAGACTCAACTTGAAGAAAAAATAATAATTTAATTTCACACTAAACACACAGAGAGGAGACAAACAACACAAAGAGCAGAGCTTGCATATGTTACCCCACTCCTCCCTTCTTTCTGGGCCCAAATTACTTTGTTCCTGGTTTCTCTCCCTCCTTCCCCCAGCAGCACAGGGGGACAGGGATGGGGTTTAGAGTCAGTTCACAGGCTGGTGGTTCCTGCTGCTCCTTCCTCCTCAGGAAGAAGGATTCCTGACAGTCCTCCCCTGCTTCCCCATGGGGTCCCTTCCGTGGGAGAGAGTCCTCCACAAACCTCTCCTTCATGAGTTCTTCCCACGAGGTCTGGAGCTGCTCCAGCCTGGGCTTCCCACAGAGTCACGGGCTCCTTCGGGAACAAACTCCCCTGGCACCGGGGTCTTCCAAAGCTGCGTAATCAGAGTCCACAGGCAGCAAATCCTCTGGCAACAAAATCCAAGTCCACCCCTCCTGGCACCTTCAGGGAATGTTCCACCATGTTCCTCCACGAGTGCAGGGGCACAGCTGCCATCTCGCCATGGGTTGCAGGGAAACTTCTGCTTGGGCACCTTCTTCCCCTTCTTCTTCACCAACCACCAGCACCACTACTTTTCCCTGACATTTTTCCCCTTTCTTCCTATAACTCATACTTACTTTCTTTCCTCAGACATTTTGACAACTTACTGCTCTCTCCTGCTATCTTCTTGATGTTGTCTCTCTTTCCTGCACGTGAGCATCTTCTTTCCAGACTTCCCTTTCCTTCACACCTGGTTTCCCTACCTCTACTCACTCCCTACTATCAACTACATCTTGACTGAAGTGAGAAGGAAGAGTGGACAGTGGTCAATTTCTAAAGAGTTGTTTGAGGATTCTCATTTCAACCTCTGCTTCTCCCCTTCAGCAGGCTACAGTTTAGAGATAGTGCTTCCACTTGGCCCAGCAGAAAGAGCAAAGGTGAATTCTTCTGTGAAATAAGGCTGGACAGGGTCACTCCTCACTCTTGTCTACTAAGGTTTCCTTCCCCAAAATATGCTCTCTAACTGCATCCACAAAGTCAGCAAAAGCAATATTTTATGTAGGAAAAAAGCCTATATTTGATGAGCATTTGACATCATTTCTGCAAATTCTCCTTTTCCCTATTTTTATTCATTGCAATTTAAGTATAAATCAGTTTACTGTTATCACCACCATACAGCCTTGTTTGAGTGCTAGCCTTAGCCTTCCTGGCTACTGTGATGGAGATTTCCTTCCTAGCTGCAACTCTCCAATATCTCTAAGTCCAAATACAGATGATATATAAGTTCTTTTGAAGGTTCTTAAAAGTCCTCCATAGTTAGCTTGATCCTGTAAGTCTGGCCACACCATGAACACCCTAGTTCAGCAGCTCAGCAGGATTCTGAAAGCAGAGGGTGTGAGTAGCTTTCAGTAAGCTCAAAAAGCTCCATCACTCATTTTTTTTCCATTTCAGCAATCCCAGCAAACACCCATATTTCTGAAAGAATGTCAAGACAGAGGCAGAGCTTGCCGACAACGGCTTTCTGCTGCCCTGGGAAGCAACTCCCCTGCTGCCTTCATGCCTACAGCTACCAGCACACTTCTGCCACGCAGCACAGCCAGGCACTGCTTCAGCAGGCTGCCAAGGGACCCGTGGCCCTCGGGTTCCATACAAACCTCTACATTCACTTCGAAGTGGGTGAAAATGCTCATGTCCCATGACATATTTCACAGAATTCAGTGTCTTTATTTGGGTAGAACAAGAAACCAGTTGGTCTTATTCTGACCAATATAAGGAACCTTTATATGCTCAGACTGTTTTTCAGCTTGAATACAGATCTTTTTAAGAGGACCCTATGATTAACAGAGAGTGTGCAGCACAGTAGTGCACTGATCAGCAGTCTTTAGAAATGTCCTTTTGCATACTGTGCACAAATGACTTGTATTAGGAACATGAGTACCACTGTACCACTTCCAAATACTATAGCAGCTTTTGATGAGTGAACATCTTTTATTTTGAAATTGTCCTCCCTCTGTCTGTTGCTGCATATGTTAAAAGACCCCATCAAAAGCAAAATTACACTAAACTAGATTTAAAAGTGTCAAGTGCATTGAATAAACATTGGAGACATCAAAAGCCTGAGTGGATGCTCCTGATGACAAGTGGTGTGGGAATGCCAGCCTGTGCTAAGCTTGATACAATTCCATTTCTATCTACTTACTGAAATTGCTTCACAAATATATTTCTGCATATCGGTGTCACTACTTCCAGGCACTGGAAGAGTTGGTTTAAAATTGCCAACTGAAAGACATTAACATATTTTTCCATGGAGTATCAATGTCATCTACACCTATTTAAAAAAAAAAAAACAAAAAAAAAACAAAAAAAAACACCACAACAAAAGCATTTGGTTTTTATGTCTGTAGTCTGTCTTCTCTTCCACAGTTTTTAGATCTTACTTTTTAACCACAGAAACAACAAATCACTGAGGTTTATTGGAACAGAATCTGTAGACTCTGTTGGGCATGTGGGCTGCCCATGTAACATATGGTGAAGTCAAGCACCTTGGAATGGGATTCACATAATACTTCCTGAGCTAGCCAGTAGGAAATACCAAGCAAGAATGCATCCAAAGAATTTTTTTTTTTTTTTTTTTTTTTTTCCCCCCCCTTTGGTGTAGGTGGAACCAAGACTGCAGTTAATAGCCCAAAGTAATCTTCCATGTAGAAGACTGGTTCTTGCTTCTCTTCTAAAAGCAAGTCTGGAGAAGAGAACAATGATTCCATCTCTTTATTTTTTAAAGAAAAGCTAGTTGCCATAGAGCACACATTTACCCGATTGCATCTTAACTCTTAGTTAGAAGCCCTTCTTTTGTGGATGACCTCCTTCAAATTCCTTTCTTCTAGCTTAGAAAGCAATACAAAAAGGGTTATGGCAAAAGCCAAAGCATGAAACATGGCTCTTATGTCACCTTCAGCATGCATGCAGACTGAACCATGTCTCCCACGAGATTGCTCTAGCACTGGCCAGACTGAGATGGAAGGACCCTATCATACTCCCATGGCAGCAGGACCCTGCGTGGATGAGTTGCACAAAGATGGAGGTCAAGCAAGTGCAGCAGAACTGTATAGCTCTGCAATGTATCTGAGCTGGGTCAGGTCCCAGGATCTGGTCTTCACTTCTTGAGGTACATTTGACACTGAATTAAATATTATTTGCCAAACATGTAGGCAATAAGCTAACTGACAAAGTGGCAGACCTTGTGGGGAAATGCAGTCACAGACCTGTAAATGTTAAAAGAACTTTAGACATCAGAAGTTTCACAGATCTAAGAACAGCTTTACAGATCACAAACTGACATGTCTGAGTGCCACTTTGGGCACATAAGAGGATTGTGCAAGGTTTTACTTATTTTATCTGGGCTAGGTAATGTAAATACATGCTTTCAGATTTATGAAAACAATTAAGGGGTCCAGTTAAATTATGCAGTTTCCAAACAAACCTGCAAATCTTCCAAGTCAGATTTCTGAAGAATTGCAATTTCACTGCCTATTAGGATAAGTGAAATTTCTGCCTGATAGTATTCCCCATACCATTGAATCTAATCTATTATTTATGAGCATTTTTCCCTGCACACTTTATAATATATATCCTTTCCACTCAGCTGTTGGCTGGAGACAAAAATTAACAATATTTTACTCAAGAGAGTGAAAAATGTTGGGTTTATGTACACAGTTGTCACAACAGTCAGTCTCTAACAAAAGGAGTGAATTGTTTCAAATGTACTTCTGTACTTATAGAGGAGATATTTGTACAGAGTATATAAGAATTAAAACAGAGCCTCTGTCAGTGTTTTTGCTGTCGGCCAGTAGCCCCAAGTCCTTCTACCACCTTGGGAGTTGAAGCGAAGGGCACCTCCAGAGACCAGCCCACTCTTTACACTGCCTGATGGACACAGGCCTCAGGGCTGGAGTCTCCAGAGCCCACTCTGCCCTGCAATTGACTGCAGAGCAAAACCCGTTTTTTGGACAGGCAGCTGGCTACAGAAACCCAGGCCCTTCTACTGGGTGCTTTGCCTCACTGACCAGCACGTGAGGCGTCCTGGGTGAGAAGGGAGAGTGGCTCCTCAGACCAGAGTGGCCTCGCCAGAGGCAGAGCATGGCTGCGGTGCCACAGCAAGCAGCAGCAGAACAGCTCACCCCGCTGCAGTGGAGGCAAAAGCTTTACATTTTCCCTAGCACCCAGAGAATGAAACCCCCCTCTGAGCTTCCACAACTCAGGCAGAGTGAAAGTGCTGCTGTCCCTTTGTTCAGTCCTGTGGAATCACAGCCAGGGGCTGCACACAGAGAGAGCAATCCACCATACTGCGTTACACGATGCCAGAAATCATGAAGCATCCCATGATGGTATCAACAAAAAGAAGACAGCATTTCTGGGACACTTCATTCACTTTCCTTCCAGTCAGGGAAGTGTCACTGAGAACAAGGCACTAAGTGTACAAGCAGTACTATCGCATTAAGTCCTATAGAGTAAGTCATAGTGGCACAAAAAAGGTTCAGTAAACACTGGCAGCTGGCTAGATAGGAGACGACTTTGCACAAGAGCTAGGCCAGGCACACTGTACCATCACTTTTTCTACATGGCAATTTTTATCTTCCTCGTCTCCCACCAGGACTGCTCACTTTCAAACCACAAATCTCTGATATTATTAGTGGTATTTTCTCAATGTTTCCTAAAAGCAAAGAAACAAGCATAAATAAACTTCTTCAGACCTCTGCCTCACAGTTTGGAAGTGTATGTGTTATCACACAACGCAAAAAGCGCTACCAAGACTCCTTTCTGCTCAGTTGTCTCCCTGCTACCATTTCAGCACAGACTTTGGATCTCAGCTCTACAGAAGAAACTTCCAGAAAGATGATTCACAATCAGGCTGTCATGTGATGTGAGCATCAGCTTCTCCTTACCATAGTTCTTCAAGCTATAAAACAAAATTTATGCATAGTTTCTTTGTTCCTTAAATTGACTACTCAGGAAAAACAAGGCTCAAGTCCCAGACACTGGGACTTGTTCATATCCAAGTTCACATCCAAGTGCTTATTAAGGTCAGCAAAGCTTTTCACAGACGTGGAATTTTACCTCAAAGCAGCAGTTGAAATATCAGAATTCAAAAAGATTATCAGAAATGTGATCTTTTCACATACATCTTTTTTTAAAGCTTCTACATACACGCCTACATATTCTCAAGAAATAAGGAGCACTTGAGATTCTTCTCACACTGCATCAATTTCCACGTCTTGTCTCACTTCAAATCATACCTGCTGCAGAAATTAAATCCAAGAAAAAAACTTAACATGCTCAAATCTACTACTTAATAACAAATTCTTGGTGTATAGTCAGAACAGGTTAATTTGTTTTATCTGTTTAGAATGCAAAAACCAGCAAGTTAAATACTCAACTCTATCTCAGAATGTGAAAAATATATTATCCTTTTTATTGACAGTAAACATCCAATCTAAACAACAGGTGCAAGGTAGGGTCTGGAATACTTGCTTTGATTAGTCAACAGATGTTCTACAGAGTCAAAACTGACTTACTCACTGAGTTTGACTTTTATTGTTAACTCAAACAATAATAAAATAGAAACTTCTGATTCTATTCCCCCAACTTACTACATCAGCAGCAGCACTCTAAAAGCTGCTCTAACACTTGACTATCTGCTCCAGGGAAACGTTCTTGTATCTCAGATAATTTCCACCTGCTTGTATGAGTCACCTGTTAGTACAGCTGCTTCTTAATAGTAGTGCCTTGCAGCTGAGATAAGAGTGAATTCAACAACTAAGGATCAAGAGGTGATTTGATAGTCTGTGGAAAACTGTGCTGGACTCTACCTCTTCATAATTTGTGTAAGATAGCAAAGTACATATCCTGGACTTCAGATCAGCAGACTTTAACTTAGTCAGAAAAGGGCTGGATGTGATCTTATGGCGGTTCTGAAAAGTAAAGGAGTTCAGGGAAGCTGGGGTGTCATTCAGACAGCACCCTACAAGTGCAAGAGCAGTCTTTCCAATATTCAGAGAGACCAGCAAACTTATGAAAAAATCTACATGACTGAGCAGGGAACTTCTGGTGTAGAGACATTAAAAGGCAATATAAATGAGGAAGATGCAGGAACCAGGTACAGGAATTCAGAAACATTGCTTGGGCAGGCTGGCAGGGTAGGAGTCAGAAAATCAAAAGCTTGCCTGGAGTAAAAGGGATATATATAAGGGGGAGTGGAACATCTCCCTTATGAGGAAAGGCTGAGGGAGCTGGGTCTCTTTAGCTTGGAGAAAAGGAGACTGAGGGGTGACTTCATCAATGTTTACAAATATGTAAGGGGTGAGTGTCAGGAAGATGGAGTTAGGCTTTTCTCAGTGATGACCAGTGATAGGACAAGGGGTAATGGGTGCAAATTGGAGCATAGGAGGTTCAAGGTGAATATCCGAAAAAAATTTTTTACTGTAAGAGTGACAGAGCACTGGAACAGGCTGCCCAGGGAGGTTGTGGAGTCTCCTTCACTGGAGACATTCAAAACCCACCTGGATGCATTCCTATGTGATGTACTCTAGGTGACCATGCTCTGGCAGGGGGTGTTGGACTAGATGATCTTTCGAGGTCCCTTCCAACCCCTAGGATTCCATGATTCTATGATTCTATGATCAAAATCAGCAAAAAGAGCTTCTACCGATACATTCATAGAAAAATGCTGAGCAAGGACACTGTGGGCTTATTGCTGACTGGGGGGTGGGTGATTTAATAACAGCAGATACAGATAAGGCATAGATACTCAATGCCTTATTTTCTCCAGTCCTCACCAACAAGGTTTCTCCGGCTTCTCTGCTTAGTGAAACAGTTCACAGAAGAAAACAACTTGCAGTGGATGAGAATCAAGCCAGACATTAATTAAGATAAATCATCCTGTGCTCAACCATGGACTCCATTTGGCTGCAATCAAAGGTTCTGAGAGAACTGGCCAACACCCTTGCAAGGTCACTCTCTATCACCTTTGAAAGGTCACGGTGACTGAGAGAGGTGCCCCATGACAGGGAGGAAGCAAATGTTGCACCACAGCTTTAAAAATGTGAAAAGGTGAACTACATCCAGATCAGCTGCACCCCGGTCCCTGGAAAAATTATGGAATAAGTCTACTTAGAGTACACCTCTGGGCACCTGAAGAAGATGACTGGAAGCATTCAGCATGGATTTTCCAAGGCCAAATCATACCTGGCCACTCTGATTATTCTCTACCATGCAGTGACTGGGTCTGTGGTCACGGAAAAAACAGAGGATGCCATTTACATTGACTTTAGCTTTTGATACCATCTCCCACAGTACTCTTGTACGCACATTACAATTGTACAATCTGATGGTGAAAAACTGGATGGGTAAAAGTCCAGTTGGATGATCTAGAGACTGTCAAGATTAATGGTTCACATTCCCATCTGGAAGCTAATAACAAGCTGACTGCCACACAGGGACAGTCTATTCTGGGACCTATCCTGTTTAACATTTTTACCAGTGATGTGCAGGTTGTTGAGACGATGGAGTGCACTCTTGTCCAGTTTGTAGATTACACCTTGCTACCTTAGGAATTTTAGCTGCACAGTGAGGTGTTATGATTACTTTCTCTAAGACTTCCCACAGGGAAAAGAACGTAAATTTCATTCAGTAAATCAGGGAAATTTTAAAGGAGATTTAAAAAATACTGCTGA
>NW_009954217.1:1235679-1239044 GCF_000747805.2 Chaetura pelagica
TGCTGAACCTTGAAGAGCAAAGAGACATGAGAGATTTCATAGCAAATAAAGAGACTTCCAACTCTGTGGGCAAGATAAGCATGCTGTGACAGCACAAAAAAAAATAATAATAAAAAAAAAAAGAATTTGCACTGAACCAAGAAAGAAAATCCCACATTTTCTTAGAACATGCATATGCGCACATGCACAGAGTGTAGCAACAGATCACAGCAAGGACTGAGGTCCAGTTCCTCTTGGTAAGGCAATCTGCTCCACTGTCCAGCAACTGCAGTGGTGCCCCTCACTAGCAAAATGCCAAGGAATTTCTTGGCTCATCATGCATCCTGATGTTGATCTCATAATCTGGGGAGTGAATAAAGCACATGTGCACCTCAGTCTGCTAAGGAGGTACATGCCATTCTCACATGAGGGGCACCACTATCCTTAAAGACCACTAGAAAAGTGAAGGATGTCTTCCAAGACTTCCTTTTTCATATGCAGAAGCAGTGCCTTACTGAGAATGACAGTCTTTACCATCTAGAAAACTCAAGATATTTTAGCAACAGGCTGTTTATGCATTTGTAAAAACAAACCAAAAAAATTGAATCACACATCAGTTCCGTCAACCAGCTAAAAAGGTCAATTTCATATTAGCAAAGAGATTAAAAACCTTATCTGTATTTCTGTTCTTTTCACATAATTTTAAAGATGTTCTTTCTGAAAAAATCCATCTCATCTAATCCATTTATTTTTCTTAAATACTGCTACATAAAACAGCTCTTAGAATATTTTATTATTTTTTATGTGCATTTACCTCTTCCCACAGAATACATGGTTTCAGGTTTATTTTGCTTTCCAACCTCAGCCTTTACAGATACTATTCCAGTATGTGTCACTTCAGTTATAGCCCTCCTCAATACAATGAGCCTTTGCTTGTGTTGTGTGTCACAGACCACAACAAAAGCCCTGTGGTTAATTCATTGTGAAAATAAGTAGGAGTACTAGTTGCTAAATCTTTCCAAAGGTAAGAAAAAACATTTAGTTGTTCTCATGCTTACCATTTATAAAGCAAAAATAATTTGTCATCAAGATATAATACTCTCCTTGCCCATTATCCATCTTTCCAGATGATAGAACTTCCCATTACCAAAATGGTCTTAATTTTGTCCAAAATAAAAACACTTTGAAAGAAACACTTTAAGAAATCCTGTCTTTGTAATTAGACATCAAATTTCTGTCATTTCTTTCATAAGGACGCATATTAAGTACGCTACAAATAAATAAAATAAATTACCATTTTTAATTAGGCATAACAAACAATTAAACAGATGACATTTAAAATTAATTTTCCCTACTGGAGAGAACATGATTTAAATCACTCTCCTTGTGGATATTACTTCAAATGCAGTGACATTCAAAACCATCATAACATTTTCAGTGACAAGTCCATTTCCATTTCTCAGTATTTGAGGTTTCACTTTTAAGCCAGGTTTTCTTCATTTACCAAACCTCCCCAGAAATGCCTCATGTCTTAAAGTTTCTGCTCAGCTCCATAGTATGTAATTGCTGAACAGCTGCACAGTCATACCAACCACTGATAAAAAGGCATTACAAACTTCTAAGCAAATCAAATTTATAATGCATAATATTCAAGGCCAAAGAAAATCAGTAGCACTTCAAGGCAAACTTCTGAAAATGGGGCAAGAGCGTCTTGGGAAAGATGATGGTAAATACTGCGCAGCAATGAAAAGATGCAGCTGTCTAAAACATAACTCCAGTACAGCACACTGAAAAGAGAATTACCTTACTTTTGACTGCACTTTTCTCCCAAATTAAAGCATTATCTGCAGCTAACCGCTTCAGGGACTTGAGTAAAAACTCTTAGGAGTCCAGTCCAGGAAAAAGTAGGTACCTTTAGGAGGTACCCAGTTCTGAGCAGATGAGCTGTCTCCCTGATTTCATATATTTAAATACCTCAAAGATTTGCCCTTGTGAGATATTTCAGGTAATCCAGAAGCCACAAAGGAGATGTTCTATTTCCTACTCTGAAAACTTTACTTCAATTCTTCATTTGTAATGGTGTCAGCAAAGATTGAGTCTGTTGAAAACAGTGGCGTAGGGCACTGTAAATCCAGCCAGAAAGGAAATCTAGCAGGTGCACATTTCACTTGGAAGCTTTACTTAGTAATTGTCATCACCTGCATGTGCATTTTCTGCAAAGCATCAAATGCTAAAAACAAAGCAAAGATGTTTCATGTTCACTAAAAGGTGACAGACAAGTTTTTAGAGACTGCAAAATATGGTACAACAGATCATTTTCAAGAAAAATAGGAAGGCCAAAAATGAGAACATGAACTGAATTCTTATTCTGCCATCTGAGCAAACTAAATGTAGAATGGTATCTTCCTGCTTGAACTAATGTGTGATTCCCATCAGCAGAAATGAGTGCTATGTATGGCCATTGAGGGTAGAATAGTTCTGGATCTGTTTATGCAATCTGGAGAGTGAGAAGGTAGCAGCAGATTTGCTCTAAATCAAAGAAGTGAGAAGCTGAAGTGGCCATTTTTGTAGCTAGCACATTGCTAGAAAACTTAAGTTGAAGAGATAGCTGGAGAAACCTATTTGTGACACACATTATGTCAGTCAGTTTAAGACTATAGCTAGTCGGTTTGTAAACAGACATACATCAAAATATATATATATCAAAATAATACACACCAAAAAGAAGGTTTTTAAACATTAGAATTATGCCATAAATAAGTCTTTATACTTGGGAAAAAGCCTCAGGGGAACAGTTCTACAGACAAGCACCTGCAAGGAGAATGCTTCCAGGGAATGCCTCCCTAGACAAATCTCACACTAAGCACAATGCCTCTGGCAAAATGCTTTTGGTAAAATGCTTCTGAAAGGTGATGATTCTCTTGACAAAACCTGTGCTCACTCTCACTCTCTCTCTGAGAGTGCCCAAAGCCAGGCTTTCATCACTGTAAGGATGTGGAATTCAGAATTTACAGTGTTTGTCTCGAACAATCCAAGAGATAAGTGATGGTCTGTGGCATCTGAGAAACAACATCTGTTGAGATCTGCAGAAGGACTAAAGAGATCTGCAGCTGTCTTTGGGAGTAGGCTAAACCTGTGGTGCCAGTGGCCTTATCCTCCCCTTCGTTATGCAGACACCTCAGCAAAAAAGACTATCTGCAGGACTTAACCTGGTGCCATACCTACCCCCCCCCTCCTATCTCGGAGGAGCACAAAGAAGCCCTACTTTGGAAAGAAAAGTGGGGGGGGGTGGTGGGGGGGGGAGTGGCCAAGAACTGTATAAAAGTTTGGGACTCTGGAATGAAAAGGAGGAAAGAAGAAGAAGAAGAAGTACTTTTCCACCAGGA
>NW_009954217.1:1239357-1246909 GCF_000747805.2 Chaetura pelagica
CCCCCCCCCTCCTATCTCGGAGGAGCACAAAGAAGCCCTACTTTGGAAAGAAAAGTGTGTGTGTGTGTGGGGGGGGGCAGTGTCCAAGAACTATATAAAAGTTTGGGACTCTGAAGAAGAGGAAGAAGAAGTACTTTTCCACCAGGAACCACTTCCCCACCGACGACATCGCTGCACCGTGGGTGGTAACTATGCTCTCTCGCTTGCTGTCCTCTATCTCTCTGCTTTCTCCCCTCTTTTCTGTCTCTGTTTTCCTGCCTGTCCTATCCGCTCTAGGGACCTTTGCTTTGTTATTCTCATAAAAGTTTGTTGTGCATGTGACATCTGACCTCGTTTGCGTCTTAATTTCACCAGTTGGGATCACCTTTATGAAAAATTGCCACGCATCCGAATACCAGATCGTGACAAAGGAGCAACCCATCAGTGGGATGAGTCCTGCTCCTCACTGCCTCTTATCAATCAAAATAAAAGCTGGAACCCACTGCTGTCTGTATCCCAATGATTATACATCCAGAGGTTTCCATAATCACAGTTAATACAAATATCTGTGTTTTGATTAGGTAGTAGAGACAAATGACGATCAGAAGTAAAGGATTCAAGTGTGATAGAGTTACTGAGAAATAACCATACTGTAGTTATGCAAATCAGTCCTCATCAACCAATCTGACTGTAAGGGTTTGCATATGTGATTACAAATGTGCAGTAATACATATATAACTCTGGGTTCTGCCTGCCTAAGATTCTGTTTCTCCTGTGGAGTACTTAGTTTAAAATTCTGAATTTACACTACAAATTCCCCGTACACATCCAAGAGCAATCCAGCCCACCGACCCATATGCACAATACTTTAAAGGCATTTCTGCTTGCCCTAAAGTTCCTCTGGTGCCTAAAGTATGTGTCTTGTAAAAACAGATCTATGGATGAAACACGTTGTTAGTATTTCTAAATACTTTGTTTGGGAAAACTGCATTTATTCTCATGGTGCAGGAATTTTTCAGTTGTATCATCAGAACTTAACAACAGTTGCATTTCCCAGCGTAACTACAAAGTCTGTTTTTCTTATATGGGTCATTTAGATCAGAGAACCAATTTCTATTTCTTATTTGCTTTTTCTGTATATATTATGCTGTTCTTTTATGTAGTTTTGCATGGATGCAAATAAGAAGATTATAAGTACAGCAATCTTTGGAAACAGAAATAATATTCATGACATTTGTATTACCAAAGGCCTAAGGAAAGCTCTTCACAATACTAAAAGCAATTAATACAACACTTTCAGACAGATGCTTTTTCAAATAGTTTACAACTAGATGCTGTCAGATCTGGATGGGAATCCTAAAAGTAATTTCAAGATTTTGAGATATTGTCTGTTAGGCATGAGGGTGGAATCTCCTTAATGGATCCAGAAAATTTTCCATGATCAGAGTTTTAGTAAAACTATACACTGCCACTAAAAAAAATTGATTTAATAAGTCATCATTTTCAAACATAAAAGTCAGTGTTCAGCACAAAATTCCAGACAAGCAGCGGTTGCTAGCATCCAAATGTTGATACAGTACTAGTTTTGGTTTTATGAGGTTTTTTATTATTATTCTGTAGCAAGTGAATCATTTGTCAATCAAAATAAAATTACAGTCAATTTCAGTCTATGGTGCTTACTCAAACCAGCTATCTAATTAGACACAGTCAACGTTATGACTCATAAACTAATGAGATCTCCCCTTTTAATTCTTTTTAAAAGGAATAGGGATTAACTCACTTGAGAAACCATTTTCCCACTTTGAACATTAGACCATAGCAATCACAAGATCAAAAGCAATCTATTAAGAGGCTGTATTCCATATGTATTGTATAAACTTACTGCGTAATATCTTATTAGGAAATTATGCGTTCTTATCTAATACTGGAAAAACATTCCAAAAATCAATTACAGAATTGCTCTTTAATTTATTTCTTACATGTAAAAGAAAAAAAAAAAAACTGTAGTTGTAGCCATTGTAAAGGCTGACTTGCAGATATAGCAAAGGTCTTTCTCACAAGACAGTGCTGAAAAAGTTGCAGTGTGCCTATATACCAAAAAACAGTGGGGATAATATCAGCATGCATCAGGTTTTTGACATCACCAGGTACTGCAAACAGATTTTCATTCATTTTTCCTGCCATTCAAAAGTGTCAGGAATGTCTGAGAGTTTCTGTATTGTTTTGCTTTTTAGAGAAAACCTTTAAGCTTTTTAAATTAAGCATCCAGAATGCTAACGCATAGTTAATATTCTGAATCTATTTCTTTACACATTTATTTTAGCCTTCTCTTTTTTAGTTACAGAATGTAAGCTCTCCCCCAGAATGACAAATTTAGGCACTGGTGTATATATATTTCTGGTGCCTGCTAAACTTCAGGATAATCAGTGTGAGCAGGTTTAAACATATCTCACACTGAATCACTCAATCACTGAGTCACAGAATCTTAGGGGTTGGAAGGGACCTTGAAAGATTGCCATCCAGCTGCAGGGCCCTAGCAGAGAGCAGAGGTGCTGTCAGACTCCCTGCCTTTCTAGCTGGGTGCTCCTGGAAACCTATATTAATTTTGCATAGGATTACCATTGGAGAAGAACAACACAAAAACAAAGGCATTGCCATCTAACTCATCTTAGTTACCATCAGGTAATTACCACCTTTGCCGTGGCTCCTGTTGCCCCGGCACTCCCTATTGTACAGCAAAAGGTCACAGTCTTGTGTATTGCAATAGCTTTGCCACATGCCAGTTTAGATATCCCTGAAGATGGAGGAAAAGGGTGGACAGTCCTGGCCAGGCTAAAGGAGACTCGCAGTGTCACTTTTCTCTTTCTTGCAACCCCACCAGCTCCCACTACTAGAAAATAGGTTTTTTTCACCTTTCTACTATTTAGAGGGTGCCACCACAAAGTTAGCTGTAGCTTCACCCATTACTTGATTTTGACAGCTTTTCTGGGTCAGAAAGCAGCTTAAAGCTGAACAGCCATGAAGCTGGGAAGTCTCTATCTCTAGAAAATAATGTTTCTGACTACTTATGGGTGACATAAGCACCCAGAAGAGCGTGTAGACGTGGCACTTAGGGACGTGTTTTAGTGGTGGACGTGGCAGTGTCAGGTTAACAGTTCGACTCAATGATCTTAAGGGTCTTTTCAAACCTAAATGATTCTATGACATACTTCAGATGCCACAGGATCTTTTTAGATAAGCAGGGATGTATTTACAGGATTATACACATAGAGGGTTAGATTGTTGTTCGAGGTGTAAGAGGAATTCATACACTTGCATTTGGTCTCAGTCAAGACAGGAGAACAGGATCTGGCCTGCAGTCTAAACTGTAATGTGACCAAATATCCAGGCTATCAGCCTGTATCAACATTTCTGAGCTTCCATGCAGAAAATCAGATACATCAAATATGTACTTTTTAGCAACTAACAACAGCCTGATTATCACAGGTATCCTGAACCCAAAGCTACTGTGAATAAAATAATCCTAACCCCTCCAACGGTCTCAGTGATTAGAATTTCAGAAAATGTTATTCCACTGCCTACAAACCCTGTTTTAGTTTTATTTTTGAAACAAAATGTTGACCTTCAAGTTGCTGCACAGACTGCAAACCAAGCCAGATTTTTAAGCATTTGATTCAGTGATTTTTTTGAAGGCAAATGTTTCACAAATTAAAGAAAACTTTCAGAAGATCACACTTTTAAACTACCTCCTAATCTGTGATGGTCTCAGAGGTTGCGATTTCCTCCTCACTCACTGACGTTTTCTGTAGTTTTGGGTCACTCTTCATTAAGGTTACACACTGTGACAGTGTTACAATGGCCTGAGTGTGACAGCATTTTGTGGACTCAAACTAAGAATCTCATTACCTGGATCTTTGTGGTGGAGAGTACAAGAATCAATACTGATTGAGTGACAGATCAGTTGAGCTTTCCAATCTTTTCATTTTACATTGCCAAATACTCATAATTTTAAAACAACTGAGCTGATTCATCCAGGTTTTACTGTTTTTTTCAGTGGAGTGAAAGAAACTGGAATATTTCACAAATTGATTTGTTGTAACCTCTGCAGGATACACTGGGAATTCAATCAAGCAGCCACTTAAGAGTCCTCTCTGTTCTCCATCTGCCTCCTTTCCAGTAGGCTCTTACCAGGGCATCAGTACTTAACATTCTTGCCTTTCCAGACTCACTGCATTGTGAGATGAACATGAAAGCAGAAAAACAGCTACATTCCTGGCAGAGATTTCCCAGCATTTGGGGACTCCCTTTCAGAATACTTGCAAACAGTGCTCATGCTTCCTTCATTAGCTTTCTTTCTGTTGCAGAAGCAGAAATGATCCTCGTGTGGAAAAATTATGAATCATATTACATAGAATTAAAACTATGTGCACTGAGCCTCTGTACACAGCCTGGCTGGGCATGACCCTATTGGTCTTATACAGACTTGAGTCTCAGGCAACAAAGAAGGCTAAAGATTTCAAACCTGGCATGTCAACTACAAAATACTCTGTTTGGTAAGTCAGAAATTCACTCATAGTCTAATTGCTTATGCTTTTCTTTTCTTTTTTTTTTTAAGAATCTGTTAAGCTCTCTACAACACTTTTCCAAACTGCCTTCAGCATTACTCTTGTGGTTTAGGAATAATATCTATGAAGGATCTCACAAAGCATGTTTAGCTGCAATCACTACTTCCTAAATGAAAACTTTTATGGCTCTGAACACAGGAACAGAAGGCTCATGTGACAGCTCAGCTTGATTTGTAATTAATAAATCCACAGGTCACTCAGCAAGAGTTTCTATTGCAAAGGATTGCTCTTTCAAGTATCAGGACAGGAGATGACTCCAGCAAGGTTGAGGCTGTTGGCCAGCTAATTTGGGTAGCACATGATGCTGAGCATCTGCTCCGAAGCAGATGCTAAAGTTTCTCTCACTTGCAGACACGTTCCTCCCTTCTGTCTGTAGAGGTTCTAGTAGACAGTGCAAATAGAAACAGAAGAGGCATACTGGAGAAACCTTGATGGTCCTATTTATAGCTGTTCCACATAGCTCAAGTTCATAATTCCACCTAAGAATCTCTCTCAAAGGACATCCATATGTGTGCTCCACTTCAGACAAGTGGCCTGATTTTTGGAAGCCTTGTCACCACAGTGGGACAGCTGACCACTCAGAAACTGCAAAACAAGCCAAGATGAATAAACATTGTTTGGGATTAATCCATTAGTCATGCGTGCCTTAAGAGTGCCTTCACCCAAAATTCTTTAAAAATAGGAAAAGACTGCAAATCTGCTGACCACTTTTGTTCAGGGATATCTCTAGGAGCTTTGTGGCAAGGGAGCCAGCATTATCTGGCAGCTTGTCTGCTAAATCTTCGTGTTGGCATGAAATTTGTTTACGAGACAGATATAATATCTTTCAGTAGTTTTTCTCTGAATAGATCCTGACTCCTTCTACTGAAATTTTAATTGAAAGCTATGATAATTACTCAAAATCCAGTTGGAAAAAATAATTCAATGAGCAGCATGTAATTTTATTCAAATTAATTTACATTCAGATATCACATATGAAAACCACTTTACTTTTTAGTAAAAATTAAATCTATTTGGTCTGAATGTAGAGAGCTTAGATGTTTGTGTGTAGACTGACAGACAGATATTTGTAAATGCAAGTGATAAAGGAAACCCAAACAATATATGTTTGTAACCTTTAAGTGTTGAGAGGCTTTTTTCATGCCGTATTTTGCCTACTTTTCCCTTAAGTGTTTTCTTTTTATCTTAATTGACCTGCCACAACAGGGGCCAACTATCAAGTCTGTGCTGTGGACATCTGTACCTAAAAAAAAAAACTGAAAAGACCAAAGTTGTTTCACATGCACCAATTAAATATCAAAAGTGAAGAATTTTGAGTCCCTACAAACAACAGCCAGTTTTTAACTCAGAGGTGAAAGTATCCATACAACAAAGTTAAAAAATGTCAGGGGTTATATTAACATCTGACTCTCACTCAAAATAGATTACTTCTGTTTGTTTTAGGAACAGAAGAAATCATTGCCCTCTGGTGGCCACAATGGCAATTTTTAAGCATTGTGGATCCAAATTTTCAGCAGGGTCTATGAAGACAATAATCCACTATCACACATACAGAATGAAAAAAATCTTAAAGGAAACTACTTTTTATCGATACTGGTGTAAGTGGGAGAAGAATATGGTTCTGCCTTCCACAGTTTCAAGATACAGGCTCTAATTAAATTCTTTATCTAGATGCAGGTCTCTTCCCCTATAAGAGTTTTTCCAGTTCAAATTAAGTTTGATTTGTCTGAACACACACACATGAAATGTAGGCATGTACTACCTATCTTCATGCTACGTCAGGAGCAAAGCACATTTTCAGCACCTAATCGGTTCTATCACTAATAGTTTTCATTTAAATGTAGTAAGGTATAATTATATTTGTCTCCCTGGATGCTGTTTTTTCCCACCGCCTCCTACAGATGGATGCGAGACATGAACTCAAGCACTGCAGCCAATCTAACAACAGCTCTTCTATGGGGAACAGCCAGGCAGAGGTTTCCCTCTGTGTATCCCCAGGCAAGAGCCAGTAACACCATTGGTGTCTGGGATGCCAGGGTGACAGGAGGACTTTGTTGTGCTATGAGAAGGAAAGAGCCATGGCATTCAGCTGAGGACATATACACACACTGCACATGTACCATATGAGTAGCTTCAGAAAGGACACTACCTGCTGATATCCAGACAGCACCAAGATGCATACTCTGCCTTTGCCTTAGAAAAGAGCAATAATGCAAACACTAAACCACAGTTCACTGCTGACCAGCCTTGTATACCAGAAGGTTATAAGAGCTTGTAAGAGCTCCACCAAGTGTCTCTTGACATCCTGGTTGCTCATAATTTTAGGACTCTTCAGCAGGACAGACTCTTTAGGTCTGCCTCTTGTTAAAAGTCACAGCTGCTCTGTAGAGTGCACTGAAAATACAGTGCAGGAGAGGGAATCTGAAGCTCTCACACTCCTTTTCTCACAGCCTGTCTGAACAGGTCCACTGCAGCAAGGTACACGTTTAGAGGTCAGTGCAGAAAATGCAGCCTTGTGCCACCCTTTTATGTCCCTAAATGCTCCAGGCTGTAAGCCAGCACTCCTGGACCTAGAAAACCTCCAAGAGTTTATTGACATAAACCTACATTTATTTTATCTATGAGGAATTTAAAGGACTTCTGTTCAGAGGTTGGTTTAGCTCCATAATTTTCCTGGGAATTAATACTGTCATTTCATTGCTTTTTCTCTTAACTTTATTCCATCACTGTAATTACAGGTTCTTATCACTATTTAAAGCAAAGAATAGAAATGACAGCTGAGCAAAAACACTTTGCAAGTAAAGAAGGGGGGGGGGGGGGGGGGGGGGGGGCGCCCCCCCCTGCCTGCAGGCAAGTGGGCAGCCTCATGCTGTGCTGCTGAAATTGCTCCCGTGCCAGCGGGCACCGGCTGCGAGAGCCAGAGGGAGCGGGGCCAGCACTGTCCCCCC
>NW_009954217.1:1247309-1278310 GCF_000747805.2 Chaetura pelagica
GGGGGGGGGCAGGTAAAGAAAAGAAAAAATAATCCAAGCCAATACAGAACAAACCCAGAAAATGGGTCATGTAGGAAGCTGCCTGTGTTATAAAGCAGTCAAATTAAGCAAGACAGAGTTAAGGTTACGTTCTTCTAGTCATTCAGGTAGCTTTACTGAGTCCTTAGGAAGACAGAAACAGGATGGAGAACTCCTTCCAAAGAAAGATCTTTATCCTCCAACCTTAATGCTTATTCACATAAGCAATTATTGATTTATGTCAGAACACACTTTCTGAGTTGCACTACTGACTTTTTAAACTGGTTTTACTACCTATTTAAATATGGCTGCTTTTTGAAATAAAATATTTGTGTACCAAAACCTGGTCATTTTACCTAAACTCAGCATTAATCTTCACATATTGCACCAATTAAAGATGTGAAGGATTGGCCTGTAGATTGTTCAGTTTTGGTTTTTTTGAATGTGAAATGCTTTGATTCGATCTTCATTTCTCTGAAGGTAATTACTTTCTTAAAGAACAATGAAAAAGGCTAACAACAAAAACAGAATGACAGAATTGGATAAACTTTTTGAAAGCTCTGTTGCCTATAACAAATTAATAATCTTTTATTCTGAATATTGGCTGAAATCCGACAATTATCATCTCATGGTGCTATTCATTTCATTAGAGAGGGATAGCTTATTTCCTTTTGAAAAGCAGTTTTTAATCTTGCAGATGCAAAAGTTAGATTGTTTTCTACTGTCTTCCTCAGCAATTGAATATGCTTTATTCTAGCTATGCCATCAAGGTACTGACTGCAAGCTACACTCCTATTGCTTATAGTGCATAAAAATAGTAATCAAGCACTTCAGGATCTGACCCAGTAGATGTCGAAAATCACCAGCATTTTTACCAAGATTGATGCTGATTTTAAAACTGCCATTATTTCCCCTAATGCTTGTGAAATTCAGAAATGAATGCACAATTATTCCAAATTTAAGGGAGCCATGCTTATGTTTGTCTTCCAAAAACAGAACCAGTGCCTCTCTGTTAAATATTACCCACAGCAGATATATGCAGTGATAAGTTTTGGAAACTTCATCTTTTTTGTCTAAATACAGTTATTTTTTTAATATAAATACAGTGATTTTTAATATATTTTCTGTATGCTTATAAGTATTTGTAAATTCCTTCTTTGGTGATCTGATCCTGCATGGGCATGCTTCTTACACTAATATTAGCAGGGCTTAAAGTACCCATAAAATTATAAATGCCATCCCATTTGCTTAATTAAATTTTTGCCCTGGGAATTGCTTTGGAAACTAATACTAAATCTTTACCTTATGTTAAGAAGTAGTGCATTCTTCTTTAAAACTGTTTGAGATGCTTGTGCTAGGGAAGACTCAGCAGAAAAGAACTGCACACATCAGCATGACCTGGAGCACTTCATCAAGAAAACCTCCCAGGGAAACAAGAATTTCATCTGGAGTAGCAAAGGGAAGAGGGGGCTTTAATAAGGGGACATGTGCTGGCATGGCTGAGACGGGCCACAGATGGAGAGTCTGGGGGTAGCACAGCCAAAGCCCTTGCAGCTGCATCAGTACTGGGTGGCTGAGTTTATCCCAGGTAACCCTCTCGCTCTGAACATATTACAAGGCAGGGTTGAGCAGGTTCATAAGGCCAGACGGTTTACCCTTTGGTTTAAATGGATTTTCTTAAACTGTACATCACAAACAGATGCTGTTACACCCAAAGTTATGTCATTTTAAGTATAACTTATGACTCCTAAGGAATTCCCATGCAATTGTT
The DNA here is from genome assembly GCF_000747805.2 of Chaetura pelagica. Classification (NCBI taxonomy): domain Eukaryota; kingdom Metazoa; phylum Chordata; class Aves; order Apodiformes; family Apodidae; genus Chaetura; species Chaetura pelagica. The sequence continues at coordinate 1,249,099 of NW_009954217.1, forward strand.
TTTGAACTTCAGAAGATGAGCCAACTGCCAGAGAAGCATGTTATGTTTTAACTGTAAATACTACTCTAACAACAGCGCTGAGGTTTAAAGTCCATTTCACAATGATGAGTGTAGATGCCCTGGCAACATCACATCCCTGTGCACTCTCACAGACAGCAGGTATGTTATTTATTTAGCACAGAAGAGGTTAGCTGATGTTCCTGGTTTATGTTTTCTACTTCTGGATGGCACCTCTTCTCTCTAAATTTCCAGTTTCACTTACAGGCACCTCAAAATGAGCCACCTTATAGCCAGACCTACAGAGCCCCAAATGAAGACAATCCAGCTGCTTGCATATAGTTTGCCTATGATGCTAACACTATAGGAAAATTAAACACAATATTCAATTTGAAAAAGTTTAAGAGAGTCCTCTTTGACGGAATGATATAGTGAGATTTTAGGCTCGAATGTCATCTCAGTAATTCTCTGAAAAAGTACTCCTGCTTATGACCCAAAAGCTATGTAAATTTCTGGGTGTGATTCTTCAAACAATTGAGAATTAGGATTTTTTCCTTCCTTTCCTGGAATTTGTTGTGATCAATAGAAAGGCTTCTGTTTACACACACCCTTTTTCCTTTTGCTTTTTTTCATATTTCTTTTCAGAGTCTACAGCCACTATGATTAGGAAACTTAAAAAGCTTACACATTAGCTGCTTAAGAATTAACTTCTTAAGATTTAACTTCTTAAGACGATATAAATTTAGATCCTCTCTCTGCTGTGCCATTAGCCCAACAATTTCTGTAAATGCATGCTCTGATTTTAAAAGAAGAGGAAAATAATGCAATTCATAAGGTAATTATGCATCTGTCAAATATAACTATTTTTCAGTCTCTTCTTTAAGCTGAAGTATAGAAGATTCAGTTATTTCCAGGAAAGATTTACTAGCAAGGTGAACAATCTCAGAGCAAAGCTGATCAACTCTTAGAGTCTTCCAGACTTCCTGTTTCATCCAGGTCTCTGTTGTCTGGATCATTAAACCAACAGAAGTGCAGAGTCAAGAGTCCCTTTCCCCCTATCATGACTCACAATTGTTTTCTCTGGTCTGCTACTGACATGTAGATACCTTTTTATAAGAAATGGACCTGACTCTGCTGGGAGAGTGACAAGAAGCAAAAGCTCAGTGCAGACTTAAAGGCTTTCAAATGACAAATAAATTAACCTCTGATATGCTGTTTTCAGATGCACTGAAACATTGTTTAAGAGCTTTTGTTTTTATTGAAACATTAATATTTTAGCTCACTGTCACATTCTTTTGCATGCATTATAATTACTGAAAACTGATTAATAAAACTTTTGCTTTTGGATCTAATGTTTTCAGACTTGAAATCTTTATGTCCAAAATAAGAAAGACATGCCTGAACATAATTTAATTTAAACACTCTGAGAGGGCTGCCCAAACTGAACAAGAGAAGCAGAACAGACTAACAGGGCCTAATTCTAACCTCAGGATTGCTTGTGCAATCCCCCGTGACTTCAATAGATGTATTACATTGAACTGTAGGTCATGGATAAATTAAAACCAAAAAGAACTATTATCTGTTATAAGCAGATCATATATCAATAAAAAGTATTATTATTACTACTCACTCTATCCATCTGTCAGGACAGGATTATCTTTTAAAAGGGCACTTTCTGGCACTTTGCTCAGTGCAGGTTTATATGTCACATGAGATATGATATATTCCTTCCGCAGGAGGCCAGTTTGTCTCTGAAAACATTGCAGCCATAAAAAAGATAAAGGTCAATGATTATTTACTTCATTTCATTTAATTACTTGTTATAAACCTAAGACCACCCTAAATAATTCAGAATTATTTATCTGCAAAAATACAGTGCATGAAATCTTACGTTCCCTGCTGCTAAATCAAAGGGGCCAAAATTCTTTTCCCATCAGATGGATTCTGTAACAGGCTTTCTCTGGATTACTGCTGCATCCAACCAAGATAAACATCTTTCTTGAAATGCAGGATTCAGGCCTATTAACTCTTATGAAATTTCATTTTAAGTTGATCAGCCTTCTGTTTCTGTGATTTCTCCTGTTTCCTAACTGGATGTTCCCTACATGTAAGTCTTCTGTGAGGACAATGTGCCCGGACCAACGGGAAGTCTTACTGTTGAAACAGGACCAGAAAAGGAATTATTATACTCCACTGGGTTATTTGATGCTGTTCAGCCCCACGTTGCACAGGCTTTTGCTCTTTTCCTACACCACAGTCACTCGTCAGATTTGCTTATCGTTCCATCCTTGTGTTTTCCAAGATACTAAATCTTGTAAGTTTTCTGCATAACAAAGAATAATGGTACATTTCCCAGAAATACGATAAATTACATTTTAAAAACTAGGGTATTAAGCCTAACTTTTCTCATTTTCTGAGAAAATTTGGGCAAATATTTTACTTCTCTTCCTTGCTCCTTTGTTCTATTTTTGAGTTTCTAATTGCATCCTTGGAATCTCCTTCTACCTTTTCATTTTCTTTTATTGTCGCTTAGCCTTTAAATACATCTTTCATTTCCTCTTATCCTCTTCCTTACTATCATCTGTTAATGTCATCAGTTATCAGTCCTCACTCCCAGATCATTTTCTATAGGCAACAGTTTTATAATAATACCTCTAGCATCCTGCTAGATAACTCCCTCTAATTTATTACCTAGACATTTATTATTACCTTTCACTTGTGGTCCACTTACTGAATTCTCATGTCAAAGACTATTTGAATCAGCATGAAAATCAGGATTTCATGAGACATTGTAAAACAGCCTTACTAATACATAGCTCCATTGTCTCAGGCTCTAGTTGTGCCAAGATCAACAATTCCCTTTGTGAGGCTGTCATTACAGGACTGCTTAAACTTCACAGACCGTTAAATAGTTTCTTAAGCTTTTAAGGTAGAAATTTCAGATCTCACTGGGAGACTCAACAGGGATGAGACAGAAAGATTCTCCCATTTGGGGGTGCATATGGATTTCCCAGCAGCATCTTGAAGGCTGGGAACATGAATGCTATATCTGTATGTGGATCTGTCTGACTTAGCCATACATACAATTTATTTTATTTCATTCAGATACACACATAGTGTACTTCCTTTTGCTTCCCAAGAGCCATGCAGTTATGTGATACAATGGATGCTGAAGCACTCTCCAAAGCCTGGACAGATATTTTGCCAGTTCCTCTTACTTAGAAGTCCTTTTTGCAGCTACTGGAATGAATACAATGAGGCTGGGGACATACTCACCCTGGCAGTCATCTCTGTGGTAGAAATGTCAGCAAGCCCCATGGCAGTTTTGGCTTCAATCAACAGCTACCATCCCAGAATATGCCCAGACTTAACTTGGGGAATAACCTGGGCCAGGTACTGGCTATTCTGGAGAGGAATATAACTTTGCTACACAGGTGTGAGCTCCTGGCACATAAGGCAAAAATAAAAATTGAAAGGCTAAAAAACAGAGACAAAATAGTCCAAACCAATTTTGTCCACACTTTACAAGGAACGAGGTTGTCGAGCCTCATTCACCATCAGGATTTCTGCTTAATACCTGATCTCCAGAGGTCTGTGACATATTTTCCTGCTTGACCGGAACAAAAAGTTGACAGATCTGACCTACTGAAGGTAGGGATGGACAAGATTGATAGAATTTCTTTACACGATGCTCTGGCAGGATAAAGACCTACAGTAATGTGCATGTGTCTTCTGCAACCTACTCAACTCCTGTAAGGAGACACATCCCTGATCTTCTTTCACCTCAGTGTTCAAATATTACAAGTAGTAACTTCTTGTCATACTTTCCTCTATTTAACTGCTCTACATATTTAGCTCTTTAAATCTTTCCTGACAGTGATTTCTCCAGACCACAACAATTTCTATTGTTCACCTTTGAAGCATTTTGTCAATATTGTAAGAGAAAAAACTTATACAAAAGTTTGACATAAACTGCCATCTCTTTTTCCTCTGTGTTGTGATCCTTTCACGAAAGCACACTGAAACCACAGTCCTTTCTTATAGCTGTATCACATAGCATGCTTGTATCTAATTTGCTCTCCTTACTGGGTAGAAATTGCTGTTACCACTCTTCCCTTACTTTCTGTCCTGGAGCTGGATAATGTATTTTCTTGAGTCACTGCTACCATCCCAGTTGCTAGTGGTCAGATGCTCAGAGAGCTTCAGTGATTAAGAAACACCTGGAATTATTGATTTGTCAATGTTTACAATTTCCAAGAATTCCCAAATCTGTATTCTATCAATGGCTGTTTCTACACAGTCTTAATTGTCTTCTAATTGTCTAGTCTTCCTTTTCTTTCTATTTCTTCTTAAAAGCAATATTAAAAAAGGGTTTCAATCCCCCAGCTATTTTTAAGTCACATTTAATTTTACCTGCTTCTTATTTGTTTTTAGCACCCTTTCCCTCTAATCTAGTTTTCAAGTCACTTTAATTTCTTCTGGAAAGCCTTTTATAAGTCTGAGTCATTCTTGAGAGGCAAAATGCATAGCTATCCCTTCCAATTCGCTACTTTTTCATCTTGAACTTTTTTTTTGAGGAACTCATCGATTTGAAAACTGGAAGCACTGATTCTGTTTGGAAGGAAAACACTCCTTGCTCTACTTTTCGTGTGTGACAGAGCACCAGAACAGGCTGCCCAGAGAGGTTGTGGAGTCTCCTTTTCTGGAGACATTCAAAACCTGCCTGGACATGCTCCTGTGTGATGTGCTCTAGGTGATCCTGCTCTGGCAGGGGGGTTGAACTAGATGATCTTTCAAGGTCCCTTCCAACCCCTAAGATTCTGTGATTCTGTGATTCTGTGAAGGGTCAAAGAAATATCTTTCAATGCCATTTCCAGCTCAAAGGCTCCCTCCTCCCTCCTCCTTGGCAACCACTGCTCCAGCAAATATCCTTTTTTATTTCACCTTTTTACTTAATGTTTCTCAGTACTCTCTGTCTCCAGTGTAAGCTTTTGGGCTACTGCCATCACAGACATGATGGCAAGGGTAAAGGTAATATAATGATGCTATTGCTGTTTAATGTACCTTCAAAATGGATGTGAGGGATTTACAGGGATTTAAGTACCACACACTGTTATTCCCTAACCTATCTGTACAATACCTTGCCTTCAGTGTACCTTTCCATTGACTTTGTCTTTGGGTTGGTGTCTATCAGTAAGCATATGACTGCTAAAAAAAAAAAGAAAAAGAAAAAAGCTTTAAAAGTAAGTTAATTTGTGAAGACTCAAGGCACATCAACAGCAGAAAATGCAGTAAATTTTCAAACCACATGGACTAACACAGATATAAATCAGCCATTTGAGTAATATGGAAGTTTTAAGGCAACCAACTGATCTTTTATGGGAAAGGACCTCCTCATGGAGGAAGTCCTTTTTCATTTGATTAGGGAGAGAAACATAACTGGTTTATTTGAGACAGAGACAAAGCAAGGAAAAGACCAGTCATTGCATAAAGTAGAGTGTATGGAGTCCTGTCATGCTGCTAGTTCAGAGACAAATTCTTTTGACAAGACAGGGGTCCAGACAGTTCAGTGAGTAACATTTCTTGATGAAATTATAAACATGTTACAGTAATAACCTCACAGTATCTCTGAATGCTGTGGGATATTGAATATGCTTTTCTGCCTAGAGATAAATCTATTTTAAAAAAAAAACACACCTCTTTAAAGAAATAAAATTTACTCATGTCAAAGCCGTCAGTAACTTTAATTTCTAAGCTATGCCATTTGACTAGCTGAAGGGTCAAAGTGACATTCCCTCCACTGATGTTATTACCATTTTTATTATTATCAGACAAATGTAAACCCAAAATAATCCTCTAGTATCTAAGAGGTGTGAATTCTAACTTGATCCCTCTCTCTTTACTGTTAAAGCACTGTCACAATTTCCATCTTCTCTCTCTTCTGCTTATCTGAATCTACATTGCCCAGAAAACACAGACCAAAGCCTTCAGCATGGTCCTGTGACATTCATCCTTTCCTGGCAGCTGCCACTCAGCAAGTAACAGCTGGACTCATCTGATAGTTAAAATCCCTATGAATCCCCATTCCTTTAAAAGAGGGGCAGCATTTTTGTACTGAGCCCTTTCCTAAGCCACCATATGAACAGTAAGGCCAAGAAGAGATGAAAGCAAGTTCTTTCAAACTCCTTTCACATGTTCTGAATACCTGAGGCTCCCACACTACTTCCAGAGCTGCCAGCCCCTTATAGTATACCTCTTGGCAATGACAGAGAATTCCCAGCCACACCAAATGACCTTACTGAATCAATCCATTAAGTGCAACCTTCTAGGGACATTACAGAGCAGTGAGATCAGAAGAGATGTCAGAAGAGCTTGAGGATACTGGCAAGGAGTAGCTATTTTCAGGCTACCATCGTGTTTGCTTATTAAAAGCGTGGGACTTGAAACTTTTGCCAGTGATAATATTCATGAACTGCTGTATTCCTCAAGTGTCGTGCTTAAAAATTTGTCTCAAGACCAGAGAAACTATCTATTCAGAATTACTCGCACATAAAATAGCACCATTATTTTTAAGTCAATACAGAGGGTCTTTGAGTGGTCTGTCTTATTCCCTGCCTGTGGTAAACCTGTTTCGTTGCCTCATTCTGCAGTGATCTTGGCACACATGAATTGTAGGTCAAAAGCTCTAAAACTGATGTTTTCCGAATTTCTCTAACGTTTTCTGCTAAAGCCTACTGACACCTCAGCTCAGTCAGTTGCTATCAGATAATAAAATAATCTGGGCAGAGAATACCTGAATGAATTTCTGCAGGTACTTAGCAGGTCAGACAGTCTATCAGACTGAGTAATTCAAAAGCTATTTTTACTATAATGGGTCTGTTTTAAATGTGCACAGCCAAGGTCAGGACATTAAGATGAATTTCTGTTGTTCATGGAAGGAGAAAATATTTTTGGAACTTAATGTTTCCCCTAAAACAACAAAAGCTACAATTTGTCTTTATTAAACTAATACAGGAATATTTGAAAGGTAGAAGGATACCTCATCTGACCAGGATGCTCAAAGAAAGATTTTCTAAGTTGTATGAAATATAATACATGTATTAGTTGACAAAGCACAAAGCTTTTTTTATTTAATTGATTCCAGTGATCACTTGGTCTGACACTTTGGATATACAGTTTTGTAAGTTCCAGCTTCATACCAAACAAGAAGTACCCACAGAAACCTCTGTGGTTCCTCTTACAGTGGCACATGAGGAAACAACTATATTAGATCAAACCAATGGTCTCTCTTTGCCAATGGCCAACAAGTGTCTCAAGAAAGAGCATGATAAACAGCAAATCTTCTGCCTTTCCATCTTAAGAGGTGGTCTCAGATTAAAGCTGCTATGAAGAATAAAGCTTTTTGACAAGACCAACGGGATGTATGCTGCATTTTGCTTCACTTCCCCTAATGACTTTAAACACCAGTTTTGGAGACAGTACCAAGCCGGAAAAGGAATGAATAACATCCATTTTGCCTTCCTAAGATCAAATCCTTTTAGACAACAAATTCACACGTATGCAGGAAAGATCACTACCTAAGCTTTATATAACTATGCAATTAAAGTTTCTTTTCATAAAGCCCAGATTTGTTCTTTCATATATATATCTATATATATATACACACACACATATATACATAACCACACTCACACACACACATATATATCTCAAGCAATTATTTATTTGGAATACCACAACTGTATTACCTTCATCACAGAGTGGACATTTACTTGTTTCAACACAATTACCATAACCAGTAACTTAATGTAAGCTCATAACAGAGATGCCATCATTACACAGATTTATGAGAAGAGCACTAGACATAAAATTGGGGTAATTGCCTGTGTGCTGCCAGGCTATTTTGCCAGTTAATATAAATAATATCATTCTCAGCATGAGCCACCAGAAGGACATCCTCCTTAAAACTAGCTCCTCACCTGCCACTGTCAGAAATTTTCACTATAAACTTGATGAAGAATGTGTTGCTGAGTGTTACTGACAATCATATTTTACCAGGGAAAGGTGGTTACCTCAAGTACCCCAAACAATCTGTTGTTTTGGTGTGTTACCATATAAAATTGATTTAATGCTGCAATTTTCCATTTCTCTCTGGAGCACAGGCTGCTAATTTATTAGTCATATATATTGAAATTCCTTCCTTTTCCATTCATGTATAAATTTCCATGAGCAAACTGAAGAGATAGTATTTTGTCTGGTTTATTTTTAAAATTTTGAAAAAATAAATAACTTGTGAACTTCTGCTACTCGTGCTATTGAAATGAGACAAACAAAGCAAGTAAAAGGTAAGAGTCATACAGAAGATCTGAGATAGGAAATGGTGGTCTTGTTTCATGCCTACAAATAAAATGTTAATCACCAAAAAGGATGAAGTAGAAGGTGTTCTTTTTATTTTTCTTGGTAAACAATGCAATTCTGTGAATAGCTACTACGTTATTACTATATTGGAATTTTTATTCAGATTTCATTCCTAGATTGCGATTTTTCAACAACAACAAAAAATGAACAGCATGTCTGAGACAGCAGCTCTGGAGATTTTTGTCTGCCAACACCTGCTGAAGAGCAAGCTGCACAAAAGCAGGTCCCTCAGCACACAGGAATGTTTATCTGTGACCAATTTCCTCTTTAACCACCGGGTTCACTGTTTATCAGAGGTCTTTATGAATGTCCATCAAATCTCACCACAAAGTATAAAAATAGTTTTAATTGAGCAAAAGGGATTTAAAAGCCTATCATACAACAGTGCCTCTATGTTTTCTGAAATACAAGGTGATGGCTGAAGAGGATCACTGGATCACCATCATGCCCTCAGTCACAGTGGGGACTGTATGTCAGCACACACATATGAACCCAAGATTTGCATCATGTACTTTTTAAAAGTGATGTTAAGGCACAGAGGCATGGACAGCGGAGAAAGATATCAAATAACTGAAAAAGGAATGAGAATGATAGCAAATTACTCCATGCTTAATCACTCTGCAGTCAATTTCAGAGTGATGCAAACTACTTTAAAGCCCAACAGCTGTTAGGAGAATAACTAAAGAATAATGAATAGGCTCTGTTAAAGCTAGGGATTCCCAAGGCAAATTTTGTTTGTTCCAATAAAGTTCATGGTACTAGAAAAAATCTGATATTATTATCTTACAGGGAATGGACTAAGACAGCAACATTAATAATACTCCTTCCCTTGTAAAATAAAGTTGTGGAGGGACCACGAATTTTGCAAACAATCCTATCTTCCAGTGGCCCTGCACACACCAGAAACCTTCCAGGTGAAATTAATAATAATCAAAGATGATGGTGATAGCTTTTTCAAGAATAACACCTATGCCACTCTTGAATATATCCAGTAAATGCAGAACATTTCAGGGCAAATAACTTTCTGAAAACTAGTACATTCGCTCAAGACAGTGTAGATGATGTGGTGAAGAGAGCATTAAGCATGGGAGTTTGTAACTTGTTATTCCATGCCATTCTTTATAATACTATATTTGATTATAAACAAGTACACTTTGTGTATGTGGGGAAATTGAGTGTTTCCAGCCTGAAAAGGCATTTCAAGTGCAAAGAAGCTGAGACTTTATCTGAAAGTCAAGCAGAAGAGAGAGATTTCAGGTAACAAATGCTTTCCAGCCAATTAATCTTTCAAGCAATCCTCCAGCTCAGGACCCTGCAGGCCACAATACTGCAGCAGTAAGTTAGTATTGCTCGCATTTTGGTTCCAGGCTGAAAGAGAAGTGTCTTCTGTCCTCTGCCTCCTGCTGTGGTACCAACACTACCATGCCCTGACAATTTTGCCTTCTATCTATTGATCTTTCAAGAATATACACAGGACTAATTTTCAAATATTCTTCCTGACTATTCTTTCCCAAACTTGTATCTGCAACTGATCACTAGGATCAAAACACAAAATAAGCAGTAGCTGTTCTCCTAACTCTCATGGTAAATTTTCAAGTTTTTGACCCAGCTCCCTACAGGAGTTTTAGCAACAACTTTTTGATAAAGTATTTGCTCATTTTTATTTTTAATTATAGAGCCAGAATTTTATATTGCATCATACAGAACATGAATGATTTTGACCCACAAATCCCAGTTCTTCTGGTTCAGTGTGTGTATCTTGAAATGACTTGGGTGACTAAGGTAACAGGAAAAAAATAAACAATGCAACTGGTATCAGCTTGCTAAGTTGATAGCAAGAATGTAAGATAGCACAACAGGATGCATGGCACAGAGTAAAGAGCACTCTTCCATGAGCAGCATGTTGAATGTTGAGGACAAGGAGGCACAGACAGTAGGTCTATATCTTAACCACAGCCAATTGCAAAATGCCAGCACAGCAGCCTGAGGAGCCTGCCAATGAGGCAAATGTTCCTGATGCAGGACTGTGGTGTTTCTTGGACTTCTAACTAAACAAAGGAAGGAAGTAAAAGGAGAAATACAATGTAGTATATGAAAAAAAGACCCAAATTTAATTATCCTGCTGTTAGAGAATGAAGAAAAACTGTTAGTTGGCCTGTTATAAAATACAGCATTTAAAGTTTTGTTGTTTTTATTAATAATGACATGTTTTTTAAATGAACTTTTGGAGTCTGATTTATTAATTAAGAAGAGAGACACTGATAAATGAGGCTGCTATGTACTATACATGGGGAAGAGTAAGCTACATAGATAATACAACAGCTAGCAGTTTCAATGGTTTTCATCACCCTCAAAATAAATGCTTGAGCTTGGAGCTTCTGTAGATTAACAATTGACAAATTATACAAACACAAATATTTAAAAAAAAAGACAAAATAAACATACCCCTCCTCCCTGCCCCTGCAAGAAAACTGCCACTTTACCAAGCCCTTCTAATGATTTTCAAAGTCTGTCTGTTTGCTGCATTCTTGAACAGAAGTGAAGCACTTGCCTGTTGAACTCACCGACCCCATTCTCCCACTTGCTTCCCTAAAGAGACCATGCCAGTTTGTCTGTAGGTTTCCTCCCCTGACACAGACTTACTTCCTCACCTTTCACAGGCAGCTCTCTCTCTCCCTCCACCTTGCTCACCTCCCTTGGAGGCCATCGGAGAGCTCCTGGCAAATACAGAGATTTCTGGTCCCACCAGCATGGTCTATTTATGCCTCACAGATATTCCAAGAAAGCCTTAGAAACAAGCTGTATAGTTAAAAAGGTTCAAGGAAAACTGCCTGCAACAATCCCCTAGGCTCATAATCAGGAAAGGAGTGTCCAGAGGGATAGTAGAGGAACACTACCAATTTGGGGTGGAAACATTTCCTTCACTGAATCAGGCTTTGGCACAACAGCTATATCAACAGAGGATTTTCCCCCATGAACTTTCCATTCCATCCCCAACCAAAAGCTTATCCAGACAAAGCCCAAGCTACCACTGGTGTGAATACAAAGAACTGAATTAAAATACAAATATGAATATTTATGATAGTCTCATTAATAAGGTAAGGTTAAAGCTGAATCAGTACCTCACAGAATGACCTGTGGCACTGAGGTTTACAAAAGTCAATACTAGCATTACTGCATAAAATCTTACTAAAAGGATAATCAGGTTTATTTGTCAAGACCTATTTTCCATCTCTGCATGTGGGCTAGCACTCCTGATACTTTCATTCTACATTAATATCATTTTATATCAGCTGTTGCATTATTTAGCCCCTGGCAAGGACTGGTTGCCAGAATTGCCTTGCCCCCTCCCCCTTCTTTTCAAAATATTGGCTTATTTTAGTTCTCAGATTTCCCTGGCAGTGTTCATGGAGTAAAAGCATTGCTTAGCAGGAGGGATAAGGCAGACACAGACACAAGTCTCAGGGGTAATGCTGACAACAGGAAATAAAAATCAATTTTACAATTTACACATTATTACCAACCATTGTCTTCTCAGTATTGCAGTTGAGACACTGGGTGTGGAAGATCCTAGCTGGGAGTTTGCATGCCCAGCCTGCTCCTCTGCTTACAGCTGCAGTTTTGCCTGACAAGCACAGCACTGATCTGCTGGTCTGCTTTGGGGATTCAGCACCTAGCACACCCAGCCTCTTCTGCTGCTCCTCTTTCTAGCAGAACCTCAAGACAACAAACCACCATCTTTCTAGGGCTTGATCCTTTTTACTCATGTTTTCTAATTCAAATTACATTGAATGTTAACACACAGTATAAATAGGTGAAAAGCGCTGTTCCTATTTAAGTCCTAATAATTTTATAATGAGGGAGTATGATAAACACATAACTACATGTGCAAAATGTAACTGAAAATTGTGTTAACTGTATGCATGTACCTGATCCTTTGCTTTGCAAACACCCAATAACTGACAAGTATCTGCAGGTGTACTGATAGTGCTACTCAGGTATGTTCTGACTGTCTTACTGAAAGAAAGGTTTTAATGAAATAAATGTCAAGCTGATTTCTTGGATGATTGCTTACACTACATTTGATCTCTTGTTTATACTTGCTTAATATCCATAAATTATGGCATATGTTTCGGAAGCATGTAATTACACTTGTCATTCTGGGTGTTAGATTGGTAAGTACTGCAGACAAACTGTGCAGTGATAGATGGCCAGTTCAGATATAATTTGTGACAAGTTAAATAATTTAAAAAATAAAACCACATGTAGCACTGTAAAATGATCAAAGATACATGAAAACAATGTTACTTTTGGTTTTACAAGTTCTTACCAGGAGCAGAATTTTACTAACTTTGCTTTTCTACTGGTGCCTGCTTGAGAATCCTTTGCTTTAAAACACATTAAATGCTGGTAAGTGTTTCTGGGACAAGTCTATAGATGCATTTTGCAGTATGCAGTATTACCATCAAGGTTTGTTTGCTTGCTTGTTAAGAGAGAATTTTCAAGTCACTGATATGATCATCAGCCATACCAAAGTGCTACACTGGCCTGTGTGATGAAAAGCCCAAAGTATTTCTTACGCTTTCTTCTAAGGTAGTAATAAATGTTTCTTAATTTACAGCAAAGAAAGAGAAACTTTCACATACCATTTGGCCCTAAATTTGAGTCATTTAATGAGTCATTTAATGCCCTTAGACCAGCTTCAGACATTATCATTGCTACAGATGGAAACTGAGCCTGTGTTCACAAGAGAACACCTGGCCCAGGATACTGAGATCTCCCTCCTGTAAAGCCAATGTTCAGCTGCCACAGGCTTTCCTGACACATAGGACAACCTGCCACCTAGGTTAGGCTCCTTCAGCATGTCAAAGAACACATGTGACTGTTTTTTTTGCAAACCAAAACAAAGTCCCTATTTGAACCACTGCCAGATAAAATTTGATTCTAATAGTAGCATAAGCACAAGCTGCCCAAATTACTATAGTATCCACAATATTCACAACAGCCTGAAGAAAGAAAGAAAGAATGATAAATACCACTCTCAATAGCTAAAAAAGTGTTGTCCAGTTTTCTATATTCAATCAAAAAATCTCTGCAGTCCTTCTATAAAGCTCTGTGTATAAAAAAAAAATCAAAAGTAATTACAAGCCTGTATGTCAAGGACAGAAATCATATATATTTTACAACAGTATGTAAATCAGACAGTTCGTGGCAAGGGTTTTGCACTGCAGAGATATCAGCCCTAGATATTGAAGGTTCAGAAGTGATCAGATGTACTGAAAAGCAGTAGCTGGTTAGAAATTCTGAGTCATTGGAAGTCACTATGGCTTTGTCTATGATTTAGATACGATATTTATACATAGGCACTTCCAGAAGTCCACTTCCACTTCAGACTCACAGAGGATGATTCAGCCATTCATATGAATATGAGTCTGTCCTTAAGGTCTATGTTAAACTAAGCAGGTAAAGACAGTGGGGAGACAAATCTTGTGTTACTATCCTGGCCAAGACTTTCAAACTTGATCTTAAAGATGAAAGTTTGGAAATCCATAGCTGAAGCATCTAAATGAATGTTTTCAATGAGCTTTACTGTTAGGTCTACACATGGCATATGGTAGGACTTCTTTAAAGGTTTTCCATTGGTTCCCATCCCTGTCACCGTATATCTGTCATTTTTATTTTTTTAATTTGTCTTCTGAACGCACAAATATGTTCCAAAAGGTAAAATGAGGCTGCAGTAGCTGCCTGTATTATGCTTAAAAGCCTGGTGGTTCAAGTACTCAGCTGGGAACAACTAACCATTGAGTTATAGGGGTTTTCGCCATGCAAGTCTCTCCTGCTGAGGCTGTTCACGTTTTCATAAACAATTAAGCCTCCATTGGACCTGCCTGAGAGTAATTCACTGTGTAGTCCACTATTCAGCAAGGAACAGAGATAGGTAAGCTCAAATGATTGCTCTAATGTATATTTAATGAATTCTAGCATAGATGAAATAAAATGTTCCCATTGTGAAAGCTGATCAGCAGTGAATAGACAGCATCTGGCAACCGCAGTGTTAACCTGCATACAGCTGTGCAGAGGGACAACAGTGGGAAGGAGTTTTCAAAGTAGATGCACAATTACAGGCCAGTTTTGACACAGTTCTGAGATTAGAGCTCTCCAGGTGAAGTCCTGCACACAGGAGACTGGTGGGATCAGACTTGTTCTGGCAGAGAGAAAAGCCACAGGGTAGCAGTTCAGGGAGGCTTAATTACATAGAGCACCTCCACACTTCTGCAGGGTTCTTACCTTCCATGGCTAGAACTCTTAATTTTACCATAAAACAGTTTTCATAGAATCAGAATCACAGAATGGTTAAGGTTGGGAGGGACCTTAAAGGATCATCAAGTTCCAACCTCATACTAGACCAGTCTGCACAAAGCCTCATCCAACCTGGCCCTGAAAACCACCAGGGAGGGGGCATCCACAACCTACTTGGGCAACATATTCCGGTGCCTTACTACCCTCATGGTGAAGAATTTCTTTGGGATGTCTAACCTAAATTTACCCTCCTCCAGTTTAAAACCATTATCCCTTGTCCTGGTTAGGCTCCTTCAGCATGTCAAAGAACACATGTGACTGTTTTTTTTGCAAACCAAAACAAAGTCCCTATTTGAACCACTGCCAGATAAAATTTGATTCTAATAGTAGCATAAGCACAAGCTGCCCAAATTACTATAGTATCCACAATATTCACAACAGCCTGAAGAAAGAAAGAAAGAATGATAAATACCACTCTCAATAGCTAAAAAAGTGTTGTCCAGTTTTCTATATTCAATCAAAAAATCTCTGCAGTCCTTCTATAAAGCTCTGTGTATAAAAAAAAAATCAAAAGTAATTACAAGCCTGTATGTCAAGGACAGAAATCATATATATTTTACAACAGTATGTAAATCAGACAGTTCGTGGCAAGGGTTTTGCACTGCAGAGATATCAGCCCTAGATATTGAAGGTTCAGAAGTGATCAGATGTACTGAAAAGCAGTAGCTGGTTAGAAATTCTGAGTCATTGGAAGTCACTATGGCTTTGTCTATGATTTAGATACGATATTTATACATAGGCACTTCCAGAAGTCCACTTCCACTTCAGACTCACAGAGGATGATTCAGCCATTCATATGAATATGAGTCTGTCCTTAAGGTCTATGTTAAACTAAGCAGGTAAAGACAGTGGGGAGACAAATCTTGTGTTACTATCCTGGCCAAGACTTTCAAACTTGATCTTAAAGATGAAAGTTTGGAAATCCATAGCTGAAGCATCTAAATGAATGTTTTCAATGAGCTTTACTGTTAGGTCTACACATGGCATATGGTAGGACTTCTTTAAAGGTTTTCCATTGGTTCCCATCCCTGTCACCGTATATCTGTCATTTTTATTTTTTTAATTTGTCTTCTGAACGCACAAATATGTTCCAAAAGGTAAAATGAGGCTGCAGTAGCTGCCTGTATTATGCTTAAAAGCCTGGTGGTTCAAGTACTCAGCTGGGAACAACTAACCATTGAGTTATAGGGGTTTTCGCCATGCAAGTCTCTCCTGCTGAGGCTGTTCACGTTTTCATAAACAATTAAGCCTCCATTGGACCTGCCTGAGAGTAATTCACTGTGTAGTCCACTATTCAGCAAGGAACAGAGATAGGTAAGCTCAAATGATTGCTCTAATGTATATTTAATGAATTCTAGCATAGATGAAATAAAATGTTCCCATTGTGAAAGCTGATCAGCAGTGAATAGACAGCATCTGGCAACCGCAGTGTTAACCTGCATACAGCTGTGCAGAGGGACAACAGTGGGAAGGAGTTTTCAAAGTAGATGCACAATTACAGGCCAGTTTTGACACAGTTCTGAGATTAGAGCTCTCCAGGTGAAGTCCTGCACACAGGAGACTGGTGGGATCAGACTTGTTCTGGCAGAGAGAAAAGCCACAGGGTAGCAGTTCAGGGAGGCTTAATTACATAGAGCACCTCCACACTTCTGCAGGGTTCTTACCTTCCATGGCTAGAACTCTTAATTTTACCATAAAACAGTTTTCATAGAATCAGAATCACAGAATGGTTAAGGTTGGGAGGGACCTTAAAGGATCATCAAGTTCCAACCTCATACTAGACCAGTCTGCACAAAGCCTCATCCAACCTGGCCCTGAAAACCACCAGGGAGGGGGCATCCACAACCTACTTGGGCAACATATTCCGGTGCCTTACTACCCTCATGGTGAAGAATTTCTTTGGGATGTCTAACCTAAATTTACCCTCCTCCAGTTTAAAACCATTATCCCTTGTCCTCCCACTACCCTCTCTGGTGAAAAGCCCCTCCCCAGCTTTCCTGTAGGCCCCTTCAGGTACTGGAAGGCCACTGTAAGGTCTCCCTGGAGCCTTCTATTCTCCAGGCTGAACAGCCCCTACTCTCTCAGCCTGTCTTCAAACCAGAGGTGCTCCAGCCCTTTGATCATCTCGGTGGCCCTTCTCTGGACCCTCTCCAACAGTTCCATGTCTTCCCCATGCTGAGGGCTTCAGAGCTGTACACAGAACTACAGGTGGGGTCTCACCAGAGCAGAGTAGAGGGGCAGAATCACCTCCCTGGCCCTGCTGGCCACACTTCTTTTGATGCAGCCCAGGATGCAGTTGGCTCTCTTGGCTCCAGCACACACTGGTGGCTCGTGTCGAGCTTCTCATCTACTACCACCATAAACAGTTCTTTTCCTCAGGACTGCTCTCTAGCCATTCTCCCCAAAGCCTGTATTTGTGCCTGGGGTTGTGCCAACCCATATGCAGGACCTTGCACTTGGCCTTGTTGAACTTCATGAGGTTGCCATTGGTCCAGCTCTGCAGCCTGTCAAGGTCCCTCTGGATGGCGTCCCTTTCCTCTAGGGTGTCAACTACTCTACACAGCTTGGTATCATCAGCAAACTTGCTGAGGATACACTCAGTGCCATTGTCTGTGTCTCCAACGAAGATGCTGAACAGCACTGGTCTCAATACTGACCCTTGAGGAATGCCACTCATCACTTGCCTCCACTGGAATACTGAACCATTGACCATAACTCTCTGGGTACGGCCTTCCAGCCAATTACTTATCCACCAAGTGGCCTATCTGTCAACTCCATGCCTTGTCAGTTTAGAGACCAGGATGTTGTGTGGGACAGTGTCAAATGCTTTGCATAAATCCAGGTAGATGACATCAGTTGCTTTCACTATCCACTTTCTTTGTAGCCTTGTCTTAGAAGGCCACCAAATTGGTAAGAGGGCTTTACCCTCAGTGAAGCCATGCTGGTTGCCACCAATCACCTTATTTTCCATGTGCCTTAGCAGATTTTCCAGGAAGATCTGTTCCATGATCTTGCCGGGCACAGAGGTGAGGCTGACCAGCCTGTTTTGTCTGTTGTTTTGGAGACTGGAATTAAACTGTCATGTCTCCTAAACTCTATTTAATTCCCTGCTCTGAGTTTAAATGTTAGAATTTGGCCAAGAGCCTTGTGTAAGTCAAGTAAACACACTGTGATCAGAAGAGAGGCACCACCACTTAATGAATGGTACCCAAGACTGGCATTTCATACCCACCACTTCTTTTTAAATTGCAAAGTTTTGAAAACAGAAACAAAACTTCTGGTTCACATGAATACAAGTTAGCATTTAACACAAAACAAAACATTTTTAAGAGCTTCTGGAGTCCCCAAGTCCCAATTCAACATGTGTCCTGGTTTGAGCCAGGATGAAGCCAATTTTTCTTTTTACTGATTTTTTTTTTTCCTTCAGTAAGCTTTCTTGTAACTAGCAACAGTGTGTTCTGCTAGGCTGATAAGACAGTGGAATGTTTTTCTAACTACTGAGGCTTCAAGGCTGCACCTGCACTCCGCCCGCTCAGACACTATGGGGAGATCTGTGACCCCCCCGTAGGAGGCTGAGTTAGATGGACAGCAAAATTGGCCAAAGATATTCCATTCCATATATCTACGTAAGCTCAGAGGAAGGTCAGAGATCACAGAAGACAACTTCCTTCCTTCTTTTTCTCCCTTTTTCTCTTCCGTCCATGGCCGGCGTCCAGGGAGGACTCTTCTCATCCATCACCGTCGACCCTTAGGCTCGAGATCTCCTGACCCCCATAACTCTCTGCTTTCTCCAGCAGCAGCTTCGGGATTCCTCGGGACTCTTCCCAGTTCAGGGAAGTGCTGTGGGAGTTGCTGGGGTGGGGGGAGGCGAGAGGCTTTTGCCTACACCTATATATATCTGTATATAATTCTATATATAATTGTCTATAATTCTATATATCTGTATATAATTGTATATATATTTTCTTGTATCATTCGTGTTTTAATTAAAGCTGTGTAGTTTAGTTTTCAATCCAGCCAAGTCTCTCTCTTTTTCTCTCTCTCCTTCCCTACCTGGGTTGGGGGGAGGGGGGATCGAGAGCATTGTTGTCGGACCTAAGTCAAACTGTGACAAACATGAAACTGACAGCCCTTCCCAGACTAGGTCTTCTCTTCACCAGACACCAGGTGTGAAGTGGTGATGGTCCAGGTGAAGCCTTACCAGGACCACTTTTCTTCTCACTCTCCACAGAAACACCCCATCAGTGTCCAGACAGATGACTCTCGGGTTGCAGTCTTGTCACTGCACCTCTTCTTAGGTCAGACCTGATCCATGAGAGCAGGATTTAGAGGGCTCTTGTAATTTGGGGAGCAGGGGCTACCTGGGAATGTAGCCACAACTGATGCCCTCCAAATCCTCATGTACCTCCTTGTGTACCTGTGTATATGCAGCACTGCTGCTCTATACCCATGTAGCATTAGCATGCACATCCTCTTTATAAAACAATATTGCACAGAAACATAGTCAGGGGAGGCTACTGCATTAATCTGTGGGAAATTAAGATGTTTAGTTAGGAATATATAATTAAAGCAACTGAAAAGACTTCCCATGCTCTTGTTAATTGCTTTCATTTCACTGTGTGCCCAAATAAGCAAGCCAGACAAGGCATGGGTATCATTGCTTTGGCAGAAGAAAATGGGAGGAGGAGGAGGAGAGAAAGATCAAGTTACAAATTCACACAGCTTCTCAACCCATCCTAAACCTTTGCTTTCCACTATTTTAGGGTAACAAGCCTAAGGCAAAAGACTGACAGTCTGCTGGTTACTGTGGAACAAGTTAATGCTGAAAATGACAACTAATTCTCAGCAGTCCAAAAGATGATGATAAGAAAAATGAAAAAAATATTAGACTTCATGCTATAAAATACAGGAAATATAAAGTTTCCTGTAAAAGAAAAGTTTTTCTGAAAGGTAAATATGGCAAGATTCTCCTCCAGAAATATTCTTAGCTATATTTCAGGCATGAATGAGATTAAAGCTTTGGAAAATCAAGACAGCAGAAGGAACGCAAAACATAGACTGAACAGTATAAATGAGCACAAAAGTCCAGGAGCAAAAACTTTTCACTTTTCAGAGCCTGCTCCCTGCAGTGCTATAAAGGTTAGGGCTCTTGCTTAAAGCTGGAATGGGAATAAACAGCCTCTTAGTCAAGCTCCCAGTGAAGGGAGCCAGCAGCAATGAACTTGGCAAGCCTGTGCCCACCAGCAATTACATGATAATTTTTGTTCAGATTAAAATGAATTTTTATTTCCAGTTCACCCATCAAACTAACTAATTATTTGCACAGCCATGCTCAAATATTGCATTCATGCTTTGATTATATTAAAAACAACCGAAGAGGAGAAGTTTTAAAAATAGAAATCACCTTTTCTAAAAGGTGTGGAAGACTCTTAGCTCCCAATACACTCCGGTAAGTACAGGAGGCAGTTTTTTGCCACTCAGCTGCCAGAAGCTGAACTATCCATAGGTATTTTTTACTCAAGCTACAAATAAGCAAACAAACTTTTAATGAAATCAGCATGAAAAATGAAACAACAAAAAAAGATTCCTGAGACGTCAAGAAATAAGCTGGAATAATTGTCAGCCAGCAAGTCTTTTACAAAATTGATTTCACTGTCAGTCTTCTCAAATATTTAAGAAGAAAAAAGTCCATTCAGCCAAGTAAAATATATATTTCCACACACCTGTCTTAACTGTCTTTTATCCTGCACTACTTAATTTCATGCTTTATCATAATAATTGCAGACATTAATTTTTCCTAATCACTCTAATGTAGATTGCAAAGATTAATTTTAACAATTTTAATTTTACCGGGCAATAATACAAATATTTTTTCCTGACTCTGTGGTGCATTCCTTTCCTGTCATGGTTTCCTACGGGGGATTTACATTCTGATTCCAGGTCAGGCAGGTTTCACTACATGCTCCAGAGACTGATGACTTGCATATTTAGATCATACAGTGAGTTGGATAATCCCCTTTCGTAGCAAAACCCAGAAGAGGAAACTATGTAAGAGGATACAAGGAGCCCCTCGTTAAGAACTAGATACCTGAGGTACTTCAATTTCCTATCTGATTATCAAGGAACTTTCATATCGACAAGTCCCCTTGGGCACAGAAGAGCTACAGCCAGGGAAGCAGGGGACTCTGTGCTTCAGTCCTCCGGAGCCACTTGGGCACCCAGAGCCAAGGCATCAGCCATCAGGCTGAGGATTCACTTCTGCAGCTCTTGCCCAAGGTCACAGAGAAAATCTGTGGTGAAGCAAGATAAAGGATGTAAGGCTTCAGTGGGCACTACCACACGGCCAAGGCAGTCTGTCACACTCAGACAAAGCTTTAGCGCTTGCCATCAAGATGAGTGATTATGTGATCTATCCCAAAAATACCCCATGTTCTTGTCAGCTTTTTACATCTTTACTCTCATTCTCTCCTGTGCATCAGAATCAAATATTACTTGATAGGTATGCAAAGAGGCAACAAAGTAAACATAACTTGAATGGTGAATCTTCATTCCTGAAGCACAAGTCCTTTGCTATTCAGTCTAAAAATAGAAATAAGGAGAGAAATAAAGAAAAACACAAGCTTTGAAACTTGGCAGGAACGTTAGGAAATCATACCTTGAGTCACAGGGTGCTCTCAGCATCTGTTCCAACTGCAAGCTTTTTCAGCCTCCTGTATACATCACAGCTACCCTCCTTTCATATTCCAGTCCCCAAGTCTAGCCCTGCAGATATTATTATTTCTCTGCAGTACATCTTGTCTCAAATACCCTACCTATCCAGGTTACGAAAATGCTGTTCAGTTGGTACTAGATATCTGAACTAGCTCACAGATTATGAGGATTTGCTGTTCAGAAGATACTTGGCAAAACAGTTCCCAGTGGGGCAGAAACAACAGCTCTGGCTGCATTTAGGTTTTACAAGAGGAATTGTTTGTAACATGCACCAAAAAAAAAAATTTAAAAAAAAAAATGCTGGTTAATAAGATAAATGTTAACACTTGAAACTTTCAAGGGTCATCCTCAAATCCTGTCCAACAAAGAAGACATAAAACACTGGGGTTTTTTTCTCTTATGTTTCATGCTTTCTAATAACTTTTATTTTCATTACAAACACTTAAATTCTGCCTGAAATGAGCACAAAGAGAATCAGCCTTCAATCCACAGGACAAGACATATTCGGAAAGTAAATATACCAGTTGGTAACTTTTAAATCCTGTATTTTGTTATGCAAAAAATTGCCAATAGAACCATCAAAGTTATGAGTGGAAAACACTGGCTACTTTGCCTAGATTATTTTCTCACTGCTTTAAAACGCATATTTTGATACTTCTATCCAACCTAGTTTTCAGAAAGCTAGGAAATAGGAAATTTGGCCTATCTCCTGTCACACACAACTGGATTAACCTTTATACAATGTACAACAGGGTAATTCTTGGCAATATCTTTTTCTAAGTCAACCTGTATTTTGCCTCCTGAAACAATCTCATAGCTTTACATGTCTCTGCTCTACTACCTCCTCTTTATCAATAGAATTTGGGACGATTTTAGTTAGTCCATATAATAAAAGCCACTCTGTAGAAACATGCTGTGGAAATCAGATTATCAGCTCCCCCAAGATCAGTGCTGTCCCACAGAAACAAAGCGTCTCTCTTGCAAATGAACATATCAGAATGTCTTCGCAGACTGAGACCAAAAGAGCATCACCGCAATCATATCTGAAAACATAATGAAGCAATAATTGAGGGCCCACCTCTGCTTTTGCTGCATATCTGTTGAACTCCCAAACTGGAATAGAAATCCTCCTGACAGTAATACGAATGGGATGCAATATTGCATAGATACAGGACATTATTTACCTCTGAATAAATCCAGTTTTACAGTACACAGATTTCAACAAGCACACCCTATCTAGCTGGCTGCAGAAAAATGTAGTCACTTGTGTTACATATCAGCACTCCTCAACTCAGCAGAAGCCAGATATCTGAATCAGAAAACAAGACTTGCCCCTGCAGCCAGCCTTCTGTAGTCCTGGGATTCTCAGGCTTTTGCATTTTCCATTCAGTGAATGATACCAGCCTTGTCTCTTTCTGCAGGAGATGGTTTTGTTTGGTCCCTAACACCATAGCAATGACTATAGTCTGAATCCCCAGGATTTTTTGTGCTGCTCCTAACAATAAAGGAGTTCCTTGTCTCAGATTACCAGGATACATTCTCTTCTCCCATAGCACTCTCTTGAAAGGTTGTTTGGACTATGTAGTCCACATCCGAGGAATGTATGGCAATATAACACAGCAAATAAATATGTGCAAAAACACACTTACAGGCATTACGTATTCCTTCCTCTCTGTTATTAGCCAGTATGTATTGTCTTCTATAAAAGTGCATTTCAACAATTTGGCCCATGCTCCACTTCATTTAATAATTTGTTCCCATATCATCCAAATAGTCAGGTCTTGAGACTTCCTGTGACTTCCGCTGCACTCATACAGCACACCTTCTAGACTGATGAGTCCTTGTCTAGGTGACAGCCCCCAAGGAAGCGAGCTCTTCTGGAAGGGGACTTTCTGTGTTTCAGCACTATTGATAAAACCAAAGCATACACTTTGAAAAAAGAATTAAGAATGACAAGAAAGCCAGGTGTTTATTCAGCTTTTTTCTTGCATTTGGTTTTGGAGAAACACTACAGGATGCATAGCCTCTTTGAAATGTTTCTCTAATGAATAGCCTAAGTATAACTGTCGTGATAACTTTTACCTAAGACTTTAACAATACAAAGGACTTTATAAACAAAAAAAACCAAAATTTATCTGAATAAGATTAACTATCACCATGGGGGATCAGTGCTACCATAATGTAATGGAGTGGCTTGATAAAATTTTGCCCAGGCTGGGAGAAAATTGTAATGGTATTTTAAATGGGACAGAGCCGCTATCAAACTATAAAGCAAATGGAAGTTGTTAGTAGCTTTTTGTAGAATGATACCCAAAATGGGCTATCATCCTTTTGATACTTTTAAGTTTATAGAAGAGTCATGTGCATAAACGTACCAGTGAAGAAGGAATAAAGATCCTTATTCTGCCTCTAAAAATACTGCTGCTATACAAATAAATGTTGGAGGCACCTTCTATGAAAAAACATAAGCCAAAACTCGAAATATGAATTATTCCAGCTCAGAGGAATCACTTCTGCTCCTGATGCACAGTCACAAGCTATAAAAGAAATACAACAGGAAGAGAGCATGTGCAATACAATGGCATATCTCAGCATTGCTATAAAAAATATTTCAGAGAAGAGTTAGAGCCAGGTACCTATCTGAAATGTCAGACAAAAAATCCTACAGTGAGGTAGAAAGGATGCACTCTTGTCCTTTTAGAGCTCAATCTCCCAATAAAAATTTCCCTTATTTCCTGTTATCCCCACAGACAGGTCCCACGTATAAGTCACTCAAACTCCAGCTCTTCCTCCTGCCCACCCACTCATCCTCACAATCCACAGGAACTAAGACTCACTCAGAGCCTTGCTTATTCAACATATCTGAAAAAAAAAAAAAAATTGAGAGTACAAAATTAAATACTCACTTGAAAGATAATCAGAACAGTGGTCAAAAAGTAGCTTTTATTAAGACAGCAAGAGAGAGAAACAGAGCAAGAACGTAATGGAAGAGAAAAGGATATGAATAGGATTCTTCCCACAGAAAAGTGAGGAAGGAATTAAGAAACTAGAACCACCCTTGGAGGTGTTTAAAATCTTCACATAAATGTGTATAGAACCACCTATTACTTCCATGCAAGGCTTCCAAAGCCTTCCAGTGAGAACAAGTTCTGTCTGGTGATAGTGAAACATGGATCAGTCCAACCTATTTTTGTAAATGTGAAAGACGCATCCACACTCACAGATCTGATCCAGTCCCCTCTGAAAGGATATTACTCTCTCTATTTAGGATACAGGCAACCAAGGGCAAGCAGCCTCCTAATTTAAGGCTTCAATTAAATGCTTAATTGCCCTGTCAGAAGGATAGGGGACAAAATATTTTGCTGTTCTGATCTGGGAGCATATGTAGATCCCAGCCCAGAAGAACATTTTGCTCTTGGCTATTTAATTCATTCATGTGGAATTTGTGTCCTTCAGTAAGACTCTTGTTTGGATGACTGTTTTTCTCTGATAAATGCTAGTAAACATAAGGATATACATTTAAGCACTCTAAACCAGTTTAATCCTAAAAGCACAATGTGCTTTAGGGCAAATAATGAGGATGGAAATACACAAACCCACAAAATCTACCAATTGGCTGTAACACACAATAGTGCCTGGTTTCTGATGACAGTCAGAATGCAGGACTATTCATACAGCACAGCTGTCACTGTATTGAAACAATTATCCACCAGGGGGAAAAAAAAAAAAATAAAATCTTCATTTGGTTCTCATCATGGCTAATAAAACTAACATTGCTATACTAAAACACTGAAACAGCATCAGTGATCCTTGTAGTGTTTTGGCTTCCTTTCAGCATGAGATAGGAGCAGAGGAACTCTGTCCTGAGAAATCAGCAGTGACGTCGACACATCATTTCAGAGCACATCCCTCAGCAACAGCTCAGCTGCCTCCACCACTGGAGGCCAGGACGGTCCATAGTTCAGCCATGACCTGTGCCAGCCAGTAGCAGTCGGCCAATTTCCAGACAGGCTTCAGAAGTCAGAATGGGTCAGGAATCATTCCCTGTCAGTAGCATACATGAAGTCCCATGATTTGAGGGAACAGAAAAGTTAATGATAGGGACGTAGATCATCTGTGTCAGCTGACCTTGGTGCCAGAGAACTATGCCAGATACTTATTGTTTACTAGCAGAGACATAAAAAAGTGTGTCCTATTAACACAAGATGTTTTAAAAAGCCCACTGCAAAGTTTGTGACTCTGTGCATAAATGAGCCCTTGCTGAACTGCCAGGCTTCTCTCAGCCTTTTGGTTTTCTCATTTCTGAAATTACAACCGATTTCTATATTAATGTAGGTACCACTTAACGACTCAAGGACCTCTCACATACAAACAACCCTACTACAGTGGTAGGAACTCAGCAAAACTTCAGCCATGAAAGGGTGAAAAAATTCTCTCTGCATATGCAGTTTCCTTCATGTGAGGGAAAGATAAATATACATATATGTGTGTGTGTATATATAGTCACAACTGCCCTCAGGGAATTAGAAAGAAAATCAGACTATTGGTCTGTAATAGCTACACTCTCTTTGTAAGGTGCTCATATATTGTCATTATGGAACGACATAAAAACCTCAACATTTTAGAGAGCTTCAGCTTGCCTATAAAAACAGGGGAGACATTTCAAACCATTTAACAAACATTAATCAAGCTTCCGCTTGTTTCTGTGAAATGGTTAAATACAAGTAAATCAAAATGACAAAAGTGAAGAACGAAAAGGTCAAGCGATGCTTCTGAAGCCTTGTAGCAAACCAATGCCAAACATGGAAAATAATACAAAAAAACAGATTGCCCCTTTGCTCTAGACACTAGTTATAGCTCCATCCAGGAAAGGGAGAAGACTAAAAATGTTCAAATCTTTAGAGGCATATTTAAGGAACTAACATACTGCAAAACACTAAATGAATGCATCAAGTTGCTTTTGTACTCCCTTGCCTCAAGCAGCTTAGCACAAATAAAATTTGATGCTAATCAGTCCTAGCAGTTTTCACAGAATTTGAAAACCTATTATTTTCTCTGGCTGCAACTAAAAAAATTCCCAACTGTTTCATTATTAATACTTGCAAAGTATATTTTGGACCTATAATTTTATCTTGGTGTTAACCTGGTGTTTGCCTTTCTTGACTATAATCCATTTAACCTGTCACTGGTAGAACAATCATGGTTGAATTTAAAGGGATTTTTTGCATAATCAAGTATCTAATACCATAGAAATATAAAGAGATATGAATGTTGTTTCTATGCAAAAGAAGCTGAATTACGAAAGACAAAACAAAACAGAAAGAAAAAAAAAAAACAGAAAAAAATTAATTATTATGGTATTTTCAAGCCAACAACAAAGCAACATGCTCAGGCACTAAACAGCTATGTGCTAATAATAAGCTACAAAAACACTGTAAAATTACATTAGATGTATTGGCAATGGGTTCCTTTTATAATTAAAAATTATTCAGAAAGTGAAAATATTATCTAGAACAAAAGTAAAACAAATCTGTTCATCTGAAGACTGATTTCAAAATGTTCCAGCCATCTTCTCCCTACTAACAACGTTTTTTCTTCACTCTTCACACAAGATTCTCCACATATGTTTTAACCACCAAAAAAAACAACCCTATTTCAAATTTCAAATGCTATGCACCAGAAAATGTTATTGACAAATGTAGCATGACACAGAGAACAGAAAACTGATATATTTTAATCACTGCAGTACTTTTTTTTTATTAATTAATGACAACATGTTGGATAAAATTCTTGAGCCTGTTCTCCACTTCTTATAAAGCATATGGTAAAGAGCTTCTATAATGGAAAGGTCCTGCAGTCAGATAAGGAGGAGACTGAACCCTGCATCCCTCTAGAGCCTCTGAGGTCAGTAATGCTCACAAGGTACAAAAATTTCCATACATATAGTCAGGACCTGTGCATAGTTCAGGCTTCCTCATAGAAGAATGTACATGCTCTCTGAAATTATGTGGTAAAATGTTACTACATTTCAATGACATCACATTCCCTTCAATCAGGCAACGAACTCTGTTGCCACAATTAACTACGTAGCCTTTTATTTATGAAGTTCAGGATGGTTTGGCTTGTGCAATGGCAATGCCCTCGCTGCTGGGAGGCTTGACTGCTGTTTTGTGCAGGTCTGGAACACAAGGCAGCAAAAGCATCAAATGGCAGCCAAATATAAAAAGACTGCAACTGAGGCTAAAAAAGCATCCTCTGGGTACAGCCCTGCTGTCTGTGCAAGGCTGCCAGCCAAAGATATATGCTAAAATGCAAAATGAGGCAAGGAAACAATCAAAGCAAATAAACAAAAGGCTCAGAGAACCAAAGCACTCACTTCTAGGTTTACTGAAAGAAACTATCCCCTTGCACTTTGGATGGTTGCACATAAAGGTGAAAGAGTAACTCCATAATGTCATTTGTACCTGTAGTTCTGATGACCTAAATGTGTGTGAAATGTATAATGCAAGTGTGCATGAAGTGAGTATTAGTCCCTCCAGACAGCAGCTATTGAAGTGGGTTATAGGGCTGCAGCAAGAAGAGAATTTGACCAAAACGAGAAAATAAATTGCTCAGTCTGGGGAAAAGAGGAGAAATTGGAAGTCAAAGCAAAACAAAAGGCAAGACAAGAAAGGAAGAAAATTGTCAATCCATATTTTGATTTTATACATGTGTACCTAAATATATACATACAAGCTTAAGACCACAATTCACCAAGCAGAATGTGCACCCATCTCGATTCACATGCAAACGATCATCCCTAGACTGCTCCCAGTGTGACATTGGCTAGAAGATGTGTGAAGGTGACAGATGGAGTGTACCAAGGAGTTCAGAAATAGCACAAGATTTTTAGATGGGAGAACACTAGCATAAACAAACGTCTCCCTCCTTTTTCCAGCACATTTTAACCATTGACATTACTTATTCAGACATTAAAGAAGCCGAAGCTTTAAATGCAGGCAACATAATACATGAGCTAAGTTACAGAATCTTTTGTTCTTTCCAGGGCAAATTTTGAGGGCCTAGGAACAGCCCAAATGCTTACGAGTGTCATACAAAGATGCTAGTGGATACCACCTGGCCCTGCCTGAGCACCCTACAGGAAACCAACATTTCAGTGCGACAAAGTCAGGGAAGGATGCAAGAGCAAGATTTGAGTGATCCACCCAATAGAAAAGTTAAGTTTGTGCTAATGACAGCTGGCCAGTGGGGACAGCCAACCCCTCAACAGATCCTACCAGCCAAATAGAAATCAATCTGGCAGCAGGATTTCCAGACTGAAAAAACAAACAAACAAACAAAAATCAGAAAACAATGTCACCTTCTGTTACCCAGAGGAAAGAGCAGCACCTGGTGCACCAGAAGAAAGGAAAGAGGCTGGCCCATGACTGTCTGTCCAGTTTTTACAGTCACTGCCATGGAAAATGCTAAAAAACTGTAAGGGTCCTCACACCAAGAGGCTCCCTCCCTTTCCCTGCCCTGGATTTGGCTCCATGTGTTCAAGGCCATCTACAGTATGGTGCAGACACATGATCCTGGCTCAGCCCAGGAAAACAGCTAAGTCATGCAGAAGAACAATGAGAAGCCTCATCAAGACCTCTATCCACCTTTTTTGCTCAGCAGGTGCATTTCAGCTCTGGCTCTTGCCCTAGGTTCCTGCTTGAGTTACACTGCTGGCCATGTACCC
>NW_009954217.1:1278548-1288660 GCF_000747805.2 Chaetura pelagica
ACATGACCTTGCCTTGCTGACCCTGACCTTGCCTCGCTGACCCAAACCATACCTTGATGACTTGACTTCCATGCTGACCATCAATCTGCCTCACTATTATGGACTTGTCTGGCAATCACTGGGTTGTTGGCTAAATTTGGTTACACAGACAGACCTGTTTCATTCTTCTCAGTCAGGTGAGGCTCTGTCCCCACTTGCGAGACCACTGCCCTTCTTGCCTTACCGTCCCCTTGCCTCCTATTTCAATCTCCCTTATGAAGCAGCCCACACCGGATGCTCTCTGACCAAAAAAAAAAAAAAAACCAAAATCGAACATAATAAAGTGATAACCCAACAACTTCAACAGGTGACAATCTATCCGGAGAGCCACAGAGCACATTTGAGTGGGTAGCTACTATGTTACTAACATGCAGAGTCTTTCTGTGCTCGCCTCTGAAGGCCCTCTCCTTCTTCCACTGTATTAGCAAGAAGACCACCTCCAAGTTCTGAAAGATTAATAAGCGACTGTTTCACACAAGTTTTTTTCATCAAGCACCAGAGTAACATAAGGTAAAAAAGCTGCATCTTTACAATAACCAAGGAGTAACAAGTCCGATTTCAAAAAGTTAATTCCTTGAACAAGTGTTTCCTGTTTGCAAAGTGCCTCTGGAAGGTCTAAAGCCATCAAAAGGTGAAATTTATGCTGTCCAAATTTGGACCATATTGTTACAGACCTACTAAGGGCAGACAAACACCTGCTAAGTGGTGGTGTACCTGGAAATTCACAAAAGGAGAAAGGACAGACAAGAATTCAAGGTGAGCCATTTGACCAGAAGAAAGGCTATAGATCTAGGTTATTTCCTGTGGTGCCCTCCCTCCCCTCTTCTCATGAAAACACTTAGATAAAAGGATATCATGACTATCAGTTTATGCTATCCACCAGATCATCAGATAGGAAAATTGACCTGTATGTTTTATGTTGTAAAATCAATAAAAGAAAGGGGGGAAAAAGGCAAGAAAAAGAAAAACTGCAGCATGAAAATCTGAGCTGCTGAGCATACTAGTTCTCAGGCCATCTTTGTGTATTCACATTGAGTGATATAATATACTTCTCACAATTTCACTACAGATTAAAATTTCACTGGATGACAATGTTCTCAAAAAATACGTTGTCTTGACATTTAGGAACTTCAGAGTAGATATTAAAGCAATACTGAACTTCAAATTACAGGTTCAACTTGCCGAATAGAATTGTTAGACAGAAATACAGATGAATGACACTCATCCTGGATATAATGCATGCAGGTGATCACTGATTTCAATGAAATACAGGCACATACACCAGCTGAGTGCCCAGCTTTGACACGTATCAAGATATAGTAAACAAAATTTCATACCTGTAGCCATTGTCAGCAAGGACCAATGTCCTGGTCCTCAGCTGCAGAGCTGTGGGGATGCATCAGCTGAGAATCTCAGTCCATATCTTTGGTTTGAGTACAACCCAAACTGGATTACAGTTCTACATTTCTGGCAAATGACCCTTCATTTCCTAATCCTCTTGACTATAACTGTTGTGAATTGTTTCTATAGTGCTGCTAATTGATGGCCTTATCCAGAAGCCTTTACTCACGCAGAGATAACAGATCTACTTCTGAGAGGAAGGTGTAAAAAAGAGACTTCAGACACAGGTCCAACATCAGACATTAAAGGGTATAATTTGTCATTTTTTACATTATTAAGAATATTTGTGCAGGATCTATAATTAAAACAAAAAGAGATGTCTCCTTCTTTTGCCAGCAGCTGTGTTACATCAATTAAATGGGTAAATAAGATCTTTCCCCAGAGTGGGTATCATGTGACCCTCTATTGATTAAGACTGCAGTAGAATGTTATTTGCACTCTTATTGCATAATGGAAATCAGGAGGTAGCTGTCATGGTTTCAGAAGACAAATTGCTGCTATCTCAGACAATTCATAGGCCTCTTTCCTTCTTGCTGCTCTTAATTCACAGTTAATGCATGTCTTACAAGGCTTAGTTTCTTAAATCGGTCTACAGCACTGTATTCAACTCCAAAAGCAGTGGTCTATGTGGCCCTGCATTATGATGGGTATTAAAGTGACCATTCCATCTATCATTACTTCCAAACCATGCATCATTTAATAGGGCTGCACAACTTCAAAAAATTACGTGAAATTAAAAAGAGACACCTCCCGTAGGGTACATGATTGCTCAGAGGAAAAAGAGGCCTCCCCCACCAGGCATAGCTTCAGAGGTGCTCTCCATAGACAAAGTTTTTAAGCCTTAGCCCAGTTTTGTGTACTTGATTTTCACAAGGAAAACATAAGGCTTGAACAAGCCCACTGCTCTCAAATCTGTGCAGTAAGTGCACCTAGGTATGAGTTTTGAGATTGTAATGAACACCTAACCACAACACAGCAGACACTCTCCTCCACTGAATTGCAAATCCTTCATTATGTCCTTCATGGGAGAAGCAGAGGAAAGGACAAAAATCCCCCTTTGCCAATTTGAGAAATCTTAAATAAAATTAGAATATTTCCTTATTTCTAATCAATCTCTCAGTCACAACAATTAGAAAAGAAGTTACACACTTTTCAAAATATGTAACAGCAATATTTAACATTACCAGAATCTTCTCCGTCAAAGTCAAAGCAATGGCCTTTCACTAGTCTTCAGTGGTTGTGAAGTTGTAGGACATAAGGCAAGAATTCTGAACAGAAGGAACGAGTCTGAATAACTGGGCAAGAGGACAGTAATATATTCAGACAAAAGTTACAGTCATTCCATGTGTAGAAAAAAGTGCTAAACTTATCATCTGTTTGCCATTGCACAGGATTAAAAATTAAATGTCTGCTGCTTGATTTGTTCCAGTTAAGTTGATTGATTAGAATGTGTTCATCTTCCCATCTAGTTTAGCAAGCTTAAAAGCAGCAGGTTTACTTTTCCGTTGTTTGTAACATCAGAACTTAATGAAGTATATGGAAGGAAGCGCCAGGAGAACTGTTGACCAAAAGTAATCTCTCACAAAGTGATAACAAAGTCTGGAAAAAAAACATCACCTTGTAAAAAATATGTAGGAGGTTAAGATTTTTAGGAAATCAAAGATCCTTCAATACACTTCATTTGGCTAAACAAGCACATCAATAGCATTAGATTATTACTGGCATATCTTCCTAATTAGCAAAATTATCTGTTCCTCCTATAGATGGATTTGTGTTTAAACCTTGTATTTCATCCTCCTGGAAATCTGGCAAATCAACTTTAATTAGTCTTGATGAGCACAAATGCTTAATATGGAGCCAATGAGAGTACTGGAAAAATAAGGCACAAATACCTGAAGAATTAAAATGTGCTCTGGTTGCTTAGAACTTCAAAAAAGGTATTTGGTATCTTAAATTAGGGTCTGCAATCATTGCTCTTTTTTTCCCCTCTATTTTGAAAGAGCAAACCAGTCATTTCAGATTTCCTAATCTAAAGAAGTCCTTTCTTTTTTAAAGAAAACAACACAACCACTTCACTTATTTCATTGTCTTGAAATGTAAAAGAAAGATAGAAAGTGTTCCTTACCTTAAAAAGTCTTAAAATGTTTGCCACCATAATGGACACAGAACTCGCTGCAGCACCTATCACACCTGATATCTTGTCTGGCTTGGCGAAAATAGGTGGGTCACCATTAGCACACTTCACATCTGAACCATCTTTTTCTATCAACGCTTGCACAAATGTTAAGGATTGCTCCAATGCATAAGTGTCCCTGGAACACGTGTCAAGGATCCGGACACCTAAGGTGATATTGGTGAGAAGATCAGGGTCTTTATTAATCTGATCAATTGCATATAGCATTGCCTCTAGTCTGTGGATCCCTTTCTCCTTCTTGAGCTCCCCACAAGGCACCCCTCTATCCCCTTTTGCATGAACGGGGAACAGTCCTCCCAAGATGATGTCTCCATCCAGTCGGATAGAGTGGGCATATTCCTGACCATGAGTTCTTTGCATCAGGGTGAGTATCCAGTAGAATTTGGCTGTTAATAGGAAGAAACAATGGCAGGAAACTAACCGTTTTCCTTCGTATACCATTTTCTCTGAAGACTTTGTTGCTATCCAGTATCCAGATTTTCTTCTTGCTAAAGGATGAGGTTGACCTTTTGAAGCTGCACTTTCTGGAGGCTACCATCAGTGCCCAGTAAGTAATATAGAACCATGCGGCAGGAAGAAAAAGGATCTCAGCAGAAGTACATAAAATGCGTTTTACAAAAGATGTCCACTGATGTCATGGGTTGATCAGCTTTTCCAAGAGGTGGTTTTCAACTGCTTTTAATTGATGGTGAAGTGTAGAGTAGTATCTCTGGTCCTGGTGCTAAGAGGAGGTCAGTAGCTTACGTCCTTGTATTTTGCCCTGAAGCTGAGGTACTTCTGAAAAAAACAGCAAGAAATACAATTAAGTTCAGCAGTTTTATACCTGTCACACAGTGTATTTACTTTTGAATATCAGTTACATCGCCTAGGCTTTACTTCTGATGTTCTGTAAGGCAGTAATTATTGGCCTTCTGTGAATTTGAACACCTGGCTGCACTGTACTACAAGCAGGGAAACTGATGACACCAGCAAAGCAAAAGCCAAATCTGGGGAACTAAACTTAGCTTGCTGTTCAGATTCCAACCAGTAATTCATATTTACCTGTGCACTGCATGACATCCAAAAACTGATTTGATCGGTAACACATTGTATTTTCTGTTTTGCTGTATCATTCTGCTCCAGAATGTAACTACTTACACTCTCACTCACAGAGAGGTTCCATTTATGACAATGGAGTAATCAGGGCTCCTGAATTGAAGTACACTGTGCAGCTGCTGCAGAACAAGCAAATGCAGTTCATTTGGGTATTAAACTGATTATTTCTCCTATTTCTCCACTTTCTTCTGGACTTACTACACAACCAAAAGACCTTCCAGATATTTTCTATGCTTATGAAGAGGTAGATGATTTCTTGAGCAAAAAGAGCACAATGTTTTCTGTTAGGAAAACAGCTGAACATCCAGTAGTCCCTTTCCAACATTTTACTAGAGCTGAGGGCCAACATTAACAGGGTCGCTATTCTCTGCTTGCCTTTGGACCATATTAAACAGGAACAATGTTGTGCCCCCAGCGACATCTAGAGAAGTCTCAATTATTTTAACAAGATCAGGATTTCAGGCTACATATCTAAACACCTGACTGACTGTTATAAATATCTCCAAATTGCCCCCACTGTAATTCTTGAGTGGCATTTATTTATTTCAATATTTAACAAAATTACTCATGCTTGAATAGATTTTTAGACCTCTGAGGAGAAGAGAGAATTAATTTTACCCAATACTAGATAGGCAAACTGTGGGAAAACACATCTGAGCCAGTTTCTCAAGACACCTGTTAAAGGCCAGGGAGTGGGCATCCTAGGGTGCAACTCATGTATCTTTTTCTTTTAAAAAGTTCTTTATTATTAAATTGATCACACTGAACAAGTACCTACCTCACTGCCTATAAGAAAATTCAGGCTTATCTGCAGATATCTACTTTGTCCCTAGTGACCTGACTGGTTCCTAATAAAAATATGATCAAATGAGAAGACAGTTATAGAAAACTACACTGTTTCTGGAGGATATTTTGAATTATTTTGTGCAATATTTTTATATATTATCTGGTAACAAAACTCAAAATGTGGATTGATAATGCTTTAAATTGTTCATCCTCTTCTTACATTTATTTTGTTACATGTTTTTTTCCCCAAATGATAATACTAATCTCACAAAAACTGAAGGAGAATTTTTAAATGGTGGCTATTTGAAGACCTGAGAAAAAGGTTCACAATGGAAAACCTTGTATTGAATGTGAGGGCATCTCACTGTGATTTGGTGCTCTGGCTTCATTTGGTGGGTTTTTTGGTAGCGGGGGAAGGAGAAGCTGAGAAGCTCCCCCTGCTCCAAACGCAACCAAGGAGCCATTAGAGGAACAACAGATGCGCCTCAGGGATTAACATACGAAAGAACTGCTATAACACCTGAGAAGAGCTGTGCTGGAGGAGAAAAGCAGTGCTGGGGAAGGAGAAGAAGGTGCCCAAGCAGAACTTTCCCTGCAACCCATGGCGAGATGGCAGCTGTGCCCCTGCACTCGTGGAGGAACATTCCCTGAAGGCGCCAGGAGGGGTGAAATTGGCCAGTGGACTTGGATTTTGTGGCCAGAGGATTTGCTGCCTGTGGACTCTGATTATGCAGCTTTGGAAGACCCCGGCACCAGAGGAGTTTGTTTCCGAAGGAGCCCGTGACTCTGTGTGAAGCCCAGGCTGGAGCAACTCCGGACCTTGTGGGAAGAACTCATGAAGGAGAGGTTTGTGGAGGACTCTCTCCCATGGGAGGGACCCCATGGGGAAGCAGGGGAGGACTGTCAGGAATCCTTCTTCCTGAGGAGGAAGGAGCAGCAGGAACCACCAGCCTGTGAACTGACTCTAAACCCCATCCCCTGTGCCCCTGTGCTGCTGGGGGATGGAGGGAGAGAAACCAGGAACAAAGTAATCTGGGCCCAGGAAAAAGGGAAGGGTGGGGGTAATATGCAAGCTCTGCTCCTTGTGTTGTCTGTGTCCTCTGTGTGTTTGATCAGTGTAAAATTAAGTTATTATTTTTTCCTCAAGTTGAGTCTGTTTTGCCCGGGACCTTAATCAGTGAAGAACCCTCCTTGTCCTTTGTCTTGACTCATGAGCTTTGTCCTCCTCATCCCAGAGTGTGTGTGTGTGGGTGGGGAGGTGAGTGAGCGGCCATGGGGCTGTTCCTTTGTTGTCACATGACATTTGATAACAGAGTAAAGACCTGAAAATGAAAGGCTCTTTACATTTACGTTTGCTTGAATTTAGCTCAGGGTTGAATCTAAATTTAACACAGTCTATGGGGATCTGTTTTCTGTTGTGTGGCTCTTTTATGTGATAATCTTATCCTCAGTTAGCTGCTTTTGGGCAAACAGTTTATAAATCTGACCAGGCTTTGCCCCAGTGAACCAAACTCAGACGCAGTCGCAACTGCAGGAATTTGACCAATGGCACTGTGTGAGTTGATCCAGCCCCAGGAGATGCTACTTATATAGCCCACACTATAAACAAAATACTGTATTCAGTATTACCTAGTCACAACTGTCTGCTGTCGTGATTGCCCTAGTAGAAAAACACTATTAAGGGGCCAAAATAGTAGAGTAAAAGTTGTAGCTAAACCTAAAACAGATGACACAATTTCCTTTCTGGTTCCACAATCAACAACCAACTCCTTAGCCTGTGCATGTAGCCTGTGCTTGTAGGTACAGGGAGCAATTCTCTGAGGCACTGAAAGATAAGACCACTCTTATTTAACACTCTGCAGAGGACAAGAAAGCACCATTGAAAAGTGAAAATATACATGAAGAAAAAAAATGATGTTTTTCTCTCTTGCTCAGCCTGAGGTCAATTCCTTACAGCTCAAGAATGCCCAGAAATTAAAACAACTGTCAGTCTTTGTACAAACAGTGATGAATTCAGCTATTGCAACCAAATTTTCAATAACAATGCAGAAGCTATAGTGAACCCAATATCCTCAGTCCAATACATTATCTGGAACTGACTGAAGGTCAAATTATTTATTTTATAGTAAGCATTTTTCAACATTATAGACTACATAAGCATTAACTGCCCTGCCTCAGATTGCATGTTTTCCTGAAAAAGTATGTTTCCTTGCTGCAAGTGTCCACAGTTTGTCTATAAAACAGAAATAAAATTTTAAAATGTTCCCTTTAAAAATGTAAGACCTTTTAGCCCTTTTTTTATGTTACCTAAGAAATAAAAGCTTCTATTACACTGCCTAATTCATTCACGCCACGCTGCTTTTCATATATTGATTAATGTTAACTTTTACAGAATGTTGTAAGCCTGTGTAGCTAAGCAGAAAGCATTTGATCTAAATGAATTCCATTTTTATCAATGAATTTTAGTGAAAAAGCATGAGCCTCTGGGCTATAAAGACTGAATGAACTTTCTTCATGCGCAGAGATTTCAATCGAAGTAAAATGCTGCCCTTTTCCAATTGACCATAAAAATTTTAATTAATGCAAGTATATTCTCGATTTGCCAATCCCCCACTGTAGTAGCTGCTCACCAGAAACATGACTTCAGAGAAAAAATTCACACATTTTCCCAGCACAGTCCAAGAGTAAGTGCACCACTAAGCCTCTCTTCCAGTCACCTTGGAATACATGCTTCTCTTGGGTTGAATTCATTAAATATATCTGGCATTATCAGAACATATTTCTATTTTTAAAGTCAGTATTTCAGCACAAATCTCCACTTGTTCTGCTAGAATATATATTTATTTTTAAACATAAGAAGGCGGGGTACTGCAAGACAGGGGACATGGAAACTTCTACATGTAGAGTCTGGTTCTGAAATTACTTCTTTCATATAATCATTCAGCTTTATGAGATAAGTGGTACTGAAGGATGGGTGCTTTGGTATCACGCCACCAGAGTCAGAGCATCGGCATGTTCCTGGACCAGGACAAACAGTCACTCTTCCAGCCACAGACTCATTGCACTGAGGGATGGGCTCATTACAAGTGTTCTTTATGTTAATGAACAAGTCTAAATAATGAGCTGAGAGTGACAGATAAATACTTTGATAAATACAATCAGCATCTCCATTTTGGTAACAAAGCTCCTGAAAGAGCCATCTTCAGCTGGCACTGAAGTCATAGCTGAAATTATATAGAAAAATTCAGTATCTTGACCTGGTAATATTGTTTATAAACATCTCACAATTACACACAGCCTCAGGAACAAAGACTTCTCCCTCCAGTAAGAGCAGAAAAATGTGTTCACTGAACTTCATGGAATATTTTTAATGGACATTTCCAGTCAATTAAACGAACCCTTTACCAGGAGAGAAAAAAAAAAAAAAAAACTATTCAGTGGGGGGAAAAGCAAATTTTTGAGGAAAAGTATTTAAAATTTCAGTTGAGGCCAAAAATTTCATTTGTCATTGCATCTGAAGCACATTTGAACTGCACCAAAAGAAAATAAAATCAATATTCTGTGAACTAGAACAGGGGGAGTTTTATGGTGAAAACCCACTTCTGCTCTCACCTGATGTCAGACTGTCAATGCAAAACTGACCCGGTTTTACTGAATGAAAACAAAATAACTGCATCTTCCATGATGTTCTGAAGAGGGAAAAAAAACCCTAAAACTGAGCTTATTTTTACTTTCAACTACTGATAGGTTACTTCTGAACTACCAAATAAGAATTATCTTGCTAATGTTCTTTTTAGCGTTCATAAAAGCTGTCTTTCTCCTGCACAGCATTCAGTGATGAACAAACAGCTGAATTTCCACACAGAGCAAGCAAAGTGTTGCCACCTGCATACAGTAACCTGACATATATAGAAGATTAATGGGTTTTGCTGACAACAAAAAGGAATTTAGAAAACCTTAGGCCTTGACAGCAAAACTCTTTAACTTGCAGGAGAAATCTTCACTGATGTAAGTAGTCTTCTGTACCTCAGCTCTTCTGTAATGATTTGCTGTGCCCCTGCCACAGAGGTAACCTTTACACAATAATCAGGACTTCAAGGCGAGTCGCCCTCAGCATCTCCTATACAGGAACTATTTCCTCCTTGTGCACCAGGAGAGAAATGTCTCCACACAGTCTGATCAGCCTCTTTTCAAATACCCCAAAGCACCTGACTTCACTTTCCACCCTGCAAATATCAATTTCCCAAACAAACTACCCTGAGGAAAAAGAAAAAAAAAGGAAAAAAACCCAACCCAAGCCAGCACAGGTCCTTCTGCCAGGGTCAGACTAACAGCAGCTGACAATTTTTAAAAAGAAAACAGCATCAAATATTTTCTTCTGTCCTTGCCTGGTCTCACAGCTGAATAAATCCCATCAATATTAACACTTTGAGAGTTGGTTTCACCTCTGCCCTGGCAAGTGATTATCAAGGAGATTTTCCCAGGACGCCCAGGAGACCTTTCTCTGTTCTTGTTCTCGTTTTATCCTTTTCCCTCCAGACTCCCGCTCCTCAGCCGGCACCGCCGGGTTCAGAGCAGGCGCTGCCAGCGCTGCCCG
>NW_009954217.1:1289506-1289821 GCF_000747805.2 Chaetura pelagica
GAGGGCGCACCGTCCGCCACCGGCGATGCAGGAACAAGCGTCGCCTTCTATTTACAGCCGCCGGTGAATCCTTCCTCTCCTTGCATCAATCAACTGGGCAGCTTTAACGCGCCTCTATTCCCCCTCAGCGAAAACCTAAGGCTCTTTTAATGAATCCCCGGTCCCAGCGGTCAGAAGCTTGCAAACTCCAAAATGCCAACGCCGGATTTGCACGCACTTTGGGTCACTGATCGAATTTTTATTACTTGAGTTGTGTTGGTTTGGGGTTTTTTTAACCGTGTTACACATTCTCCTGCCAACACTTCGGGTCCCCGA
>NW_009954217.1:1290011-1290990 GCF_000747805.2 Chaetura pelagica
GAGCGCCAAGTTCCCGGCGGCGGTCAGACCTGGCCCCGTCCCCGCGGCGAGGCGGGAGCCCCCTCCTTCCCTCCCGGCAAGCGAAACGTGAACAGGACGGCGGGGAGCGCGGGGGAAGCCCTGTGCCCCCCCTTCTCGGAGGGGTGGGAGAGAACGCAGTTAAGGAGGCCAGGGGGAGATCTCACTCTTCAGAAGCACCGATATCCTCCCTTTTTGACCGCCGCTGTGACGGCACCGTGCCTAGGATTTCTTTCGTTACAGCTGATTGGGGGAGG
This sequence comes from Chaetura pelagica, assembly GCF_000747805.2. Taxonomy (NCBI): domain Eukaryota; kingdom Metazoa; phylum Chordata; class Aves; order Apodiformes; family Apodidae; genus Chaetura; species Chaetura pelagica. Next base: position 1,290,287 of record NW_009954217.1, read on the forward strand.
ATATCGACAATAAAAATGATAAATAATTAAAGAAAGAAATACAATTTACAAAAAAAAAAAAAAAGCTCCAAGCGGCACGAAGCAGGCGGAGAGGACTGCCCAGCTCAAAAACCTTAGCCGAGGTAAAACTTGCATTATTTGTGCACTCCTCTCCCCTTAAAATTAGAACTAAAGGAGACACGCACACATACGCAAATACCTTGATCGAACAGAGTTGCATATCCATATTACTGTAGAGGTCACGGGAATTAATACTCGGCGCCGATCAGGAATAGCATGAGGTAATTTCTGTACAACCCTCGTCTCAAATAGCTTCCCCCGGTAACGTCAGCTTAATATGCGTGAGCTCAGCCTGGGACAGGTATCCAGGAGAGCGATTTCAGTAGCGCTGCACAACACTCGCCATTAGCCAAGATGAACCTGCTCCACTGTCTCCTTCCTTATTCCTCCTCCTCTGGCCAAAAAAACCAACCAAACAAAAAACCACAAGCCAACTCAACAACCACAAAACCAAAAAGAAACACACCCAACTTTTTGGGACCAGTGGCTCAGCCCTCATGACGATATCCACCCTCTGCCAGCTCGCCGTTCAATTGCAGCGCCGGACCCACGCACCGGCCCGGCTCTGCCGTTCACAGCCAAGTAAGAAAACGCCCCCCAAGCCTCCGCCTCCCGACCCGTCCCCCCTCCCCAGCGGAGAGGCC
>NW_009954217.1:1291866-1307302 GCF_000747805.2 Chaetura pelagica
GCCCGGCCCGGCCCGGAGTGCCGGGAGTGGGAGAGGGCTCCGAACTGCACGGTCTTAGCAGGACCGCCGGTTCGTCAGGCTCCTGACACTGTCCGGATTTTTCCGTCCTACCATTTCAGAATATTCTGAACGGCTTTCTTTATTAATTTTTTTTTTTTTTGCTTTGCCCAGACTTGTCTTGCTTACTTCAAACACGGTTGCTGCAGGGAGGAAGCATTCCAGACATGCTTTAATATACCCAACTAGTGCTTCCATGATCATCTTTGTTATATCATACTGCTTGGCTTGCGGTATTAAAGGTCTGCCCAAGGCAAGCCACAGGACTCTGACAAGATCTGATGAGTCTTTCAAGCCTGTAACGTCTCCAAGCCTGGAGATGATCTTTTACTACTGGAGAATGGCCCTGGGAAATCAGCCAGGTCTTAGACAGAATATAGTAACTCATATTTGCATTTGTTTTTTTCTCTCAAAATCTTCTGTGAAAGAATACCGAGGAGCTGTTATTTCAGTCATCTCATCATATGACCAGAGAGCTGGAGCATCTCTCCTACTAAGATGGGTTTAGAGTTCGGGTTGTTCAGCCTGGAGAAAAGCAGGCTCAATGGAGACCTCATAGGGGCCTTCCAGTATCTCAAAGGGGACGACAGAAAAGCTGGGGAGGGACTTTTACAAGGGCTTGTAATGAGAGGACAAAGGGTAGTGGATCAAAACTGGATGAGGGAAGATTTAGATTAGACATTAAGATGAAATTCTTTAGTGTGAGGGGTGGTAAGACACTGGAACAGGTTGCCCAGGGAAGCTGTGGAAGCCCCATCCCTGGAAGTGTTCAAGGCCAGATCGGATGGGGCCCTGAGCAGCCTGATTTAGTGGGAGCTGTCCCTGCCCATGCAGGGGCGTTGGAACTAGATCATCTTTAAGATCCCCTCTATCGCAAACCATCCTATGATTCTCTGATCATAGAAATCAGGAATTGAGTCACATAAGTTAAATCTTTATGTTCAACCATGAGGAAAATTCTGTTTTAAAGCAGAGATCCTCCTTACTGCCCATTGGGAAAATAAGCCATGCATTAGTTACAGGTACTGTTGGATAGACAAATTTCCAGCTGCATTTACCGCAGCTCCAGCAGCTAAACAGAAAGTTCAACAAAACAAAACCAAGTTATTTTCTAAAGGCACAGCTGGTGCTTGAACTTTTGTGTAAATCTTATAGTTGGAGATGCAAGCTGAGGTCAAAAGATCAGGGTAAGGAAACCTCCAATATGTTTCCAGCTTGACCACCAACTTGAATGTAATCTGTTGGCTTTCCCAGTCTGTCCCAGCCACACCTTTCTAGAGCAGTTTTGGGGGGCATTTGGACTATATCTTATTATGTATGTTTACAGTGAGTAGCACAATGACTTTTAGGGGGGAATATGATAAAAAAATGCATAACCAAAACCAAAGAGATGTGTGTTGTGTTTGACTAAATGCAAGGGTAGAGGACACACACAAAAAAGCAAAATACATCCCTTGTTCTTTGACTAGGATTTGTTCTGATTCAAGCCCAATGGCAGCTAATGTCACTTGGTACAGGTGGGTATTAACAGGACTGGTGACAATTACTACCTGCACAACTAACTCGGGAGGGAAGAAATCCAGTTCTGGAGACCAAGCTGTCAGAAAGAAGCTCTTAAATGACCCATTTTCAAGTGAGAAGTTCTGATTCTCACGAGAATTATCCTACATGTTAGGAGACTGGCATGGACTAAAGGCCATACTAAAATGTCAGGGCCACAGAGACATGGCCTGAGAAGAATCAGTTTTAATTACTGGTTAGAATAAATGTTTGCTCCAAACATCTGTTTAAAGCCAAGCAAAAATAAATGTATCAGTCCATCTCTGTGCCTGTATTTTTTCCTGCCTAGAAGACAATGAATTTCCATGTATCCGAGCAGTGATTTTGGCAGAGCAGTTCATGTTCCCATGGCACTATTCCACAACCAGATTCACCAGTGCAATTTTGACATAGCATCCTGAGTTCTGGGTGGGGTTTTTTAATTGCCATTTTATTGTTGTTAAGGGACAGAAATACAGCTTTTTGGAGTTATTCAAACATGGGGATTAAAACTACCGAGGCCATAAAGCTACTCGAATAATCACTTTTAGGTAAAGGTCTGATGATTAATGGCCCTCAAGGAATACAAAGCCATGAAGTCAACCATTCCCATTACAGTGATAGTGGAAACTGGCTTCTGAGTGATATTTTGGAAAACAAGTGTTGCAACTTTTCAAGAAAACCTAATCAATAAAAAAAAAAAATTTGACACTTTTGTGTTTTGTGTGCACTTCTGTAAGACTATTTCTTTATGAACTTTATCATGTAGTGAAAAAAATTAAAGGAGAAGAAAAGACGTTTCCCAGAAGTAACTATGACAAAAAAGTGTTATCTGGAGGCCAAAGAAAGTGTGCATCCATCTGTAAAATAGAACATACCTTTAGAGGGCCCCAGCTGTGACTTATTTCAAATAAACTTTTCAGCAGTGAACAGGAGATGTCAAAGCTTAAACCATAAAAAGGACGATAGCCATCACATAGGAGAGGTACAAGGGAAATATCTTCCAGGGAAGATCAGAGTATTTTTAGTATCTAATTTCAAAATGTATCTAACAAACTCCAGTATGTTAGAAGATTTTAGCAGTTGGAAACCACTCCTCTGCCAGATGGAGCGGCACAAGAACACCATTCTGTAGTTTGGCTTTGAATCTCTACTTCCAGGGCACAGCAGGAGCTGGCTGTGCTGCAGGGCAGGGCCAGCTGGGACCTGTGGCAGGCAGCACAGCAGGCAGTGGAGGGGTCCTCCACAAGAGACACAGTCCCAGAGTAACCCAGAAATGAAGCAGAGCAGATCTGGCAGCAGCAACAGGGGTCAACACAACCCAGTGATTGCCAGACAAGTCGCAGCGGTGAGGCAAGTCTGAGGTCAAGCCAGGAAGTCAAGCTGGAGAATCACGATCTTCATCAGATGGTACATGGCAAGGCACAGGCATGGCTGCAACAGTTCAGGAAAGGGCAAAGAAGGAGTATTAGAGCTTAAAATAGTTCCTGAGTGATGCTGGGGAGCGCAAATAAGAGTGCTTACAACTTTCTCAAGAAGCTGTCTTCTCAGAAGCTTGATCCAAGGTCACACCACTGTGTCAGTGCTGGCCTTGAGCACAGGCTGATAAACCCATAGGAGCAGGGCGGGGCTCTTGGCTCTCACTTTCACGCTGGCCAAAGCCTGTGTCATACTCTCTTACATCTCCTTTTTCTGCACAGAGCTAGAGGCTGACAATGACGCATCTGTCCTGAACACTGTCATAAAACGTGATACATTTTCTTACCACAGTGTAAGAATATGCCTCTCAATGTGATTGAAATCTGAAGGAGACCCATCTGGAAGTTAGGGATGGTGGACTCATACTAAATTTAAGTGAAGGATGTAGTATATTTGTGAATCAAATACAGTGTTTCCAAAATACAAGTGGATGGATGAGCCTGCAAAATCGTCTCCCACACAAGCCAGAACACTGAAGTCAGCAGAGACAGTTGTGAAGAAACATAATATTTGCTAAAGAGAAGAGAGACTCATTCCTAATTAACTAAATATTACAACACCCACAGAGGGAGTTTTGCATTGTCCCTTTATAATGGGGACAGTCTCCACTAGCATGTCCTCTAGTATAATGGCTGTGAGATTTTATATCTATATTTAATAAAGTATCTATATAGGTACTATGTTCTGCAGCTTCTAATACTTTAGTCTTTCATTTTGTCCTTCACTAAAGGAAAAATTAAACCATGCTTAAGAGTGCCTTTCATTCTAAGCCACTATACAAAAACTGATTAAAACCTATATGTAGTGATTACTTCACCGGTCTTTGAAATGTTGACATCCTTGAGGTGCAAAAAATAGGTTTATAAATCAGAAAGTAAAGTCACATTACCTTTTCAGAATGTAAGCCATAACCTTTCCTTCCTCTTAAATGACAGCAGATGGACACAGCTATTATACATGAAAAAAAATCTTTGCATTTATTTACCCTTCCAAAGATGTTATTTGCATACAATGTCATTTGCCAAAAGACAAGTGGAACTGATAATGCTCTGCTTGTTCAAGCCACTTTGTAGGCTGTTGGCAAAATTCTCTGAGGTTAACAGTGCATGGAAATATCTAATCTTCAAGTCTGGTGTTTCCATCATTTTTGTGGACAGCAGAATTTGTCAAAAGACTGTTTTCTAAACTAAGTACACAAAATGACCAGCATACTCCCTAGATAAAAAATGTACTCAAGGCTTGGTATAAGGCAAACTGGATTCTACTTTAATACTACCTATTAGACAGCCAGAAAACAAACCATTAATCCATTGTCTAGAGTTCAAGCCATTGCACTGCAAAGCCAAACATTTCTTTTCATGGCTTGTTGCAGAAGCAATAGAATTGCAGCTCTAGGAATCATCAAAATCATGAATGACTCACAGAATCACTTAGGCTGGAAAAATACCTTCAACCATGAAACCTACTTCACCAAGTAAAGACTGACTTGAAGTAATAAAACGCTTTACTTAAATGTAATTGTAAGTTTAAACATTGCAAGACCTGCCCTCAAGAAGCACTGAGCAGGGAGAGCATTTTGAAAAGGCTGTGAGAATTCCCCTAAAACCATGACATCCAAAAGTGTCCATACAGGCAGCAGATATATGTCCATCTCCATATATGGCCTCAGGTTATTCTCTGAATGGATATGTAAAGCCACAAGGATTATGTTAGATTATGGTGTCATCTCATGTGTTTAGACCCATAACCTCAGAGTAGGCAAGTGAACATGCTCTATTAGTGGTTGCTTCTGGAACTATTATTTAAGAATTATGTAAATATGACACTGGGTTCCTAGTTAGAAGACATTAAAAACTGAGGTGAATTTTCTTGTGCAAAATATACAGGTCTTCAGGATAGATCTCAAACATCTAAAACGTAAACTCCTGTATTTAAAATATTCCTCCAGGCTCCCTGTGTAAATGCAAAATATGGAAATGGAAAGAAATAGCTCCTTTCCAGGCAATGAGTCATCTGATATTACCATAGATGTCTAAATAGAACATGTAAATCATGCCTGAGAAGTGTCTTTTTCCATGGACTATAAAAAGAGTCTAGACAACTGGTTCAGATTTAAATGTCTGCATTGTAGAGGACTGAAGTGAGGTGAGGTGTATCTTCCACTGGAGCATGGGAAGATGCAGACAGTAAAGACAATTGGTCAGGCTCAGGTTCTGAGAGCACACACTACCAGTTTGTGCATAGTTTTACTACTTGTTATATCTCTTCTGATGGCAGGTAATACTCCAGCACAAATAATTACTCCCTCTTCCCTTTCTCTCCTCACAGTAAGCTCCTGACAAATACTCAAAATGGTCCTAAGAAGTAGATAAAATCTGTGCCAAGTATTCAAAAGTGAAAAGGCCTTTGAAAAAAAATTAGTGTTTTGTACTTCTTAATAAGTCATATATTTAGAAAAAAAAAATAAATCTGCAACTTTTTCCTAAAACTCAATTGAATTGATACAAAATTAAGCAGTCATTTTAACTGCCTATGAGAAAAGGAATGGTCATGTTTGGGGTTTTTCCTGCTTGACTTTTACATAAACAAGATGTAATTGAGCTGCTGCTCAAGATTCACATATGATGACTTTTTACTTCCATATGGCATTTTGTGGGGGAGTTCACATTAACATTTTAACTTGGATCATGAGCACACTTTTGAAGTAAACCTCCTAGTTGTCCCCATTTACTATGTGCTTTCAATAATGTAACAGAGCAGACTTGGGGTCATGGACTGGATTGAGTTGCTGAAATGTTCTATTAACATTGAGAAAATGTCGAAGATTTTAGTCAGTGTCAGGCCAGGAGATTTACCTAGAGATAACTATGTATCGAGGTGTCCCAAACACCTCTTTTAATTATTTTTGCTTCACAGAAAAAAAATAAAATCTTGTAATAATTCTCAAACAGAAAAAAGGAGGGGAGGTGTTTTGTGTTTTTTTTAAATCACTAACTTTCATAAAAAGCAAGTTTCTGCCAGTTCTGTCAGGAAACAGTTTTGTGTAGATAGATCCCCATATGCACTATTGCTAACTGCTGGATGAGAGCCCATGGCAGCAATGGCTGCAAGTCAATAGTCAGATTCCCTTCTGCCACTTGAATTTCCTAATAACGGGGGGGGGGGGGAAATTGTACAAACACCAAATAATGCTTTATAAAAACACTGGCTTGTTGATCATGAGGAAAAAAAAAATATTAATGATATTATTTCAATGATGTATCAATGGATTTACAAGTCAAAGACTTGAAAATTACCTTTCCTTCCAGCAGTTGCACTGTATGCTGGCATAAGTGGAAGTTGTGCTCACTAAGGTCTAGAAGCTGCACTTCTACAAAATGAACATTACAATATATTGTTCTGCATACTTATTTTAAAATGCAAAAAAAGATTGAATTTTAAAAGTACGTTAAGGTATCATTATCACTTAATAGTTTTTAAACATTAACACAGACCCTTGTTTTAAACTTCAAACACATGAAGCAATGAGCAAAAATAAAAGCCAGTTCCTTTAACACACGCAGAATGAGCTTGTCCCTAATATGCAATAATACTGTTTTACAAGGTCTAGCTATTATGTGTTAGTTACACAAATAGTTTTCAGGCTCAGGTTTACAGTCACAGGTGAGGAGCATACAAGATGTATTTACCCCTAAGCTGAAGGCTGCATCGTGAGACAAATTTTGAAGGCCTGACAGCAGTCCATCAGGAAGTCTGAGGACCAAGATTCACATGCCACATTGGCTTAGGCATATGATGCTTCATGTCAGCGTATAATAGCAATGCTAAACCTTTTGTATAGACCAGGAGAGAAATAGTCTTCTCCAGGAGAATCACTTCATCCTTAAACAGGTGTCTTAAAAAGGTATGGTAAATTGACTCCTGGATGCAGTCGCCTCTCTCCATTGACCACAGAAGCAGTTTTGGAGTACTAACAAGGGGGACACTTTAGATATCTACAGCCATGACTATCTAGACATAAGGACCCTAGTCACTGCTGAAAAAAAAAAAAAAAAAAAAAAAGGACAACTAAATCAAAGGTTCTTGCTCCAGTTTCAGAAACAGATTTCCTGATGGGAGGGTCTGGAAGGGTTTGCCCTTCCCTAGCTGCCCTCAACATCCCCCTCCACAGCCTCCACGCAGACAGCTCAGATGTTTCTGCTCACAGACATGGTTCCTCCACCACTTTTAGTGAAAGGGCTGCCTCTCACCCAGGGGCTTGGGAAGGACGAAGGGAGGACAGCCTCACAGCTTTCCACCACCACCCAGACCCAAGTATGGGATACACTCTTCCTCCCAGTGCAGGAATCAATGTCCCACAAGGATGTCATAGCAGGTAATGGGGCTGCTTCTGCATGAGTGGGCTGTGCTTGCCCTCTGATTACACATTCTAAAGGGCCTGTGTCAGCACAAGCACCTTACCTGACTATTTCCACCTCAATCAAGCCTCTCTGCCTAATCTAGACCAATGTCAGCACAGATGTGTTTGTAGTCGCACAGTTAAAACAGAGGAGCTCTGCAGCCTCATGTACACTGGGGAAAGGAAATACAAGCACAAAACTTAATTGGGAACAAGTTTCTACTCTGAATCAGTACAGTTTTTCTTCTGCAGTCCCACAGGGGCCATGAAAATCTCTGTTTGTAAAGCACCCTCCAGAGAGGAACATAAAACTGAAGTGAGCTGGTTCTGATGTTCAACACATCCATACTTACAGAAATCTTCAGGTTTTTTGTTTGCATGTGGAGATTTCTAGAAGAGGGATCATTTGGGTCCAGGTTTCTCAGGGCAATATAGATACATTCCATGAGTCAGCTATCAGATAGGCAGGATTTTAATGCTTAACACACGTAGTTGCAGCCTTGCAGAGGACAATCAGACTTGAGCACACGTCAGCACACACTCGCCAGGATTCTGAAATGCTTCTGTTTCTGAGCTGTGACATTTAAAGCTGTTGGATCAAGCACAAAAAGAGTTTAATTGAATGAAAGTGAAGATTAAAACATATACACATTTGCTAAAATAAAAAGTGATTTAATCTAGTATTTGCCAGCTAAAAATACATTTAAAAAGTTAAACTTAAAATCTCTAGGGAGGCTAATTAGGTCAATTTGGATAATTGAAATGCTTTTCTCAGTGGAGTAAATTTTAATTTAGGAATTAAATGAACAGCTAATAGACACATTCAGATATTTTTTCCCCTAATATATTGATGTTTGCTTAAGATTTTTTCTTAACAACCACCCCTTCAAAATCACACTGCTGTCAATGAATATTTAGAGAACATGTGACTTATTAAATACTTAAAATAAGCCCTAGGTTATTACATTTGTGTCCATTAACACCCTTGCTTTGAGAAATGGCTTTGCTAAAAGAGCATGTTTTTTAATATGCTGGTACTACTTTTTTATAAAGACTAAAAGGTTTAACCAAATATCTTTGAGTTTAAAAATGGTATCATCTTCAGCATCTGTTGGTGACATATTTGATATGACTACATACACCACTACTACTACACTACTACCTGATGCATTTTATTTCTTATCAAGTGCCTGTACATGTTCCCTATAGCACAACACTTAAGTAGACAGAAGCATGAAATCAAAATTATGTTTAATTTTGTGCAGAAAATAAAAGAAACTTATCTGTTTAACTTGCAAAATCACCCTGGAATATTCCCTCAGAGTAGAAAAAGTTAAAGCTCCTGTTAGGCTTACAAGCCTCATTTTAAAATTTCCTATACAGTGGTTTACCTAGGATTAAGTGATTTGTAATGTCAGGCAAATGAATAATTGATGCATTCTAAAATTATCTGAGAGATCTCATTTTCACCATCCATTTACCAGTTCCAGTGTTCACTGGACTTTGTAAGTCAGCCAGGTTCAGTTCTGCAGCTACAATTCCATCAGAAGATCATGTCAAGGCTCAGAGTTCTATTAGCTGAAATTAGGAATGTTGGTCATTTCTTCAACTAGGAGTCAAATTTGTCTTCTGAGTCTCAGCTTTCCAGTGAAGACAAATTATTAAGGTTTTTATAATAAATATAGAAAAAAAAATATTTTTTTTTAAATTTAATGGAAACTTAGTGCATCCTGGTATTTATCCACTTTCCAGGCCTTTACAAATGGCCACATATTTCACAAGACTTATGACCAAAATCAGAAGAGCTGTCAGCACTGACATTTATGCATTAACATTACAGGGTGAACAATTGCAAAGATACGTATGAGATTATTAGAAGTATAGCAGAACTGTTCTGATTATTTTTCTTATTCCTTTTGGGTTAGGTCCAGTAAAGTATTTAAAGGCAGCAACACTGAACTTTTAGGCTGGCTTCCAGAATGAAGTCCAGATACCTGAGCTCCATCCAAAATTTGAGATGGGCTACTCAGCTGGAAAAACTAAGACTCCTGAACAGCAGTGTGAACACTGATTGCTCTGTTGTACAGCATCCTGCCTCTCCACAGCTAAACCCTCATGAGGCTGCTGAGCCTTAATCCTTCCTGGATGTCACCAGGAAGCCTCATACTGCCCTATTTCTACAGTGTTTTGCTGAAAGAGAGGAAGGATGAGCCTGAAGTCCTCAGGTTGAGGAAGGCTTCCCATCCACATCTCCGCCTCCTGAATGAGTGCTGCAACCACAATATTAGGTATGAGAGGTTCATTAGAAACATCTTACCCATAATTACAACTCAAGAGTACCACAGTTTTGGCAGTGTGCAAGGCAAGCTCACTTCAAAGGATTTTGCATGCTTCTCTGCCTATTTTTTTGATCCATTAAGGTTTAGGCCATCAGACAGCATTGCAGGCTGAGCTGAAAAGGAGCTCCAAAAACATTCAGAAACCTTCAAGGTCAAGCAACCACTGAGCAGGGATGTTTTGATAAAAGGCAGTGAGAGCTGGGTCCAGTTGTCTAATCATAACTAGTGTCTAGAAATGTTTGTCACATCCTAGGTAGATGCAGCTGGGAGACATAACATAGGCCACATGGGAGACCTCTGCTTTTCTGGAGTGACAGGAGGCAGCCAGCAGATACTCTGTAGCCTCGTAAATGGAACTAGATACCTAAGCTTTAGCAACTGCAAAAAGCCTATATAATAACCAAATCCCACGTTAGGAATGGAAATCTTGTACCTTGCTTCTGGCCTTTGCCACTCAGAAGAAGACAGGCCATTAGCAGTAGATAATAACCAATTATTTAAAGGTGAAAACCAGCTGAAAATATGACTTGTCTGATGTATTTTATTATGCTAAAGAAATGTGATGAAAAACAGTCCATGCTAAAACACAGACCTAGTTCTGCGGCTACACATTGTGAAGCCTGTGGGAAGTGAGAATACAAGAAAGTGAGATGTAGCTGCCTCTGATTTTCACCCTCTTTTTGAGGTCACTTAGACCACACAATAGTGTATAGCCAGATGGACAGAGAAAACTATCCATGGGTCTTTCCAAGAAAAATACTAGTTGTAGAGTGAAAGACCACCTGATGTGATTTGTTAGCAAAAAAAGCTTCTACACATCAGGACTGAGTGATTACCCCAGCATCTTGCTTGATTTGGACCCATGATGGAGAAAGCTTTTGCCAACTTCTGTTTAGCTTGTCAAACCCCATGGCAAGTGTAGTCACAGTGAATATACTTCCAAACCAGATGACATACATAGTTCCAGAGATGATACAAAATGGGCAGATGAGGACTAGAGCAGAGTACAGTACAACTAGTTTAAATATACAAAATGGGCAGATGAGGACTAGAGCAGAGTACAGTACAACTAGTTTAAATATTGTGTGACAGTAATAGATTTGCATGCTATTCTCTTCAGTGTATCCAGCCAAAATCAATACAATAATGATCTCATCTTTCTTTCACAGATAACTTGCAGTCGTAGTGAAATCCAAGGTGAAATTGTATCCAACTGTACATACAGAAAAATTGTTTTTTTCATACTTTTTTAGACACAAAGACTGATCTTGGACACATTTGCTAGACAAAACTCACAGGGAAGTCAAACTATTATAAAAAAGAGAGCAAGATGTTTTTAGCGAATGTGTTAAGTGAGCAGAAGGAAAGAGACAACATCAACACACCATTTTGAAAACAACAGGAACTTCGTCAACCAGTCTAAGACTCTTTTTCTCTCTTTGAGGGGATCAGTTTACTAAAATAATCACTTAATCCCCTGTGGTCCAGGAATACTGAACATTTGAAGATTTGAACCCATAAATCCTGGGCATTATGAAAGCTAACACTTTATCCACATTCAGAAGTTTGTAGCATAGCATTCACCCTTTATCTGGTCAATCATCATCTGTTGTGTGGAACAAATGATGCTATGATCCAATTCAGATATTTATATCTGAAAATTTATTTGCTTAATTTAACAAACATTTTCATTTCTAGAATTAACAAGCATGAGCTCCAGCTTCTCAGGCCAGAGAAGACTATGTAGCCACTACACATATGGTTCATAAATACAGTATGAAAACTTGAAAATCATTGCACATTTCTGCCACTCGCTGACCTGGTGCTGTAGATGTTTGGTGTTCACAAAGTAACCTGTCCATTCTGATACTACTCAGTTGAGTCCAAGATAGCTATCAACTAGCTTATGACCAATCTCAAATTGCAAGTAATAGTGACAATACCTTAGCTTACCACAGAAGAGGTCCTTGCTGGATTGGATAAAACTAAACAATCAAATTCAGGGCTTTTTTCAGCTGAGGTGGTGGACATCTATCAGACAATCACAGATGCCATTCTTTGTCTTTCAGAAATGGACAATTTCTTACCTGAAAGAAAGGTTCCCAAAGTCCCATGGAAAGAGCTTAGCAGAAGTAGGCTGGGACACAGGATGGACCTTGTCTCCCAGCTGGGGGCTGGGCTCAGGTACTTACAACACATTGCCTTTCTCATGCTGCTTTACCCTTCTGTCCAGGCGACTGTGTGATGACATTGACTTGAGAGGAGACTGTGTAAGGTCCCACCAGGATCACTCTAAACAGTTACAGAGATTGCAGTCTAATCCATTTCTCCAATTTACAGTCAATTGAGTATAAAGTTTTCACCTCCTAGGAAAGTTTCATGTGAAGCATATTTCCCCACTCTGTATGACTAGGTGTAATACAACTGCTTTTCAAATGGCTTCTCACCATCTGGTAGTGGGATTTGTGTGAATAGGTCATAAAGCCTCAGCATTCCCTAGGAGCTAGAAAAAAAAAGGCAGTTTGGGAGAAGATTGACATTGACTTTTAAGTAATATTGGTATAGTGCAGAAAGAACAGCAAAAAGCTAATTAGATATTAAGAAGGTTAAAAAGGATGACCTAAAGGGATGGACTAGTATTGATCACACACAAGATGATGGAAGGCTGATAGGGATGCCATTTGCCATGAGTAAGACTATGGCAGCATAATTAATGCCATTCAAGAAGAATTAGGGACAACAGTTTTTGTCACATAAATACCATTACAGGAAGAGATTAGAAATTTAGGTGATAAAGGTAGTTATACTGACATAACACGTTTTGACAAGGTGTTTTACAACATGCTGCAGGACTTTCTATTTAAAAACAAGTTTTGTACAAAAAGAAGTGTAGAGTTATAAGAAAAGAAGATTAAAACAAACTTCATAAGATTATCTAGTTCATTGTGCACTTGCAGATGCTTGAATGTGAAGAGGATTTCAAATGGAAATTTGATTTACACATTTCTAAACAGAAGTATTTTAATGGTATTGCACAGAATTTCTGTTCTTGGCTCAACTGTATAAAATACCTTTATTATTGAACCAAGTACAAAAGAATCACTGCAGCTGAAGTACAGACTCTGGCAGCATTTTAAATTATAAGAATGGGTCAGCTCAACACAGAGACTGTGGTGCTAGAAGTGCTGGTTTCATTCAAATAAAGAATATAGGTCAAACATCCAGATATGGAAAAGCAGTATCCTGTGATTCAATTACTTTGAGAAGAACTCTAGTTTAAGGGAAACAGCAAATGAAAAATAAGCTCATGACATGACTGTGTGATTATGAGAGCTAGAATTATTTTCATGTATGTAAATAAGAACGAATCTGCTAGAAGTAAAACAATCGTATAATGCCCAACTGATAAGAGCTAATTGGGATTTTTATTTTTATTTTTTTCCATTTTTCATCAAAAAAATTAAATATGTCCACAGGGAGGTGGAACTTAAATAAAAATCTTTAGAAAAAAGTAGGGGGAAAGTTTGTATTTTCATGACACTTCTTTTGTATTTTTAAATATTTTTAAATATTTTTAAATATTTTTGTTTTGGTTTTAAATTTAATATGCCTTTTATGTGTTAGGTGACATCATATTAAAAAATAAAAATAAAAATATTAGAAGTCAAACTGAAATGAAATGCTTTGTTTACTGTAAGATTACTTTTGAGCCTTCAGTTGTAGAAATTGTTACTATCTTTTTTTGTTCTGATTTGAGAGAGGGAATCTCTGAAATCTCAAGTTATCTGTAAGCTGAGACTGTAATTCAAATATTAGAACCTGAGTCCGATGCCGGTATTTTAAGAATATGGGAAGCCAAGGAATGTTATAAATGAGCTGCAAGAAGATCTGAAGTTGTACTTCTTCAAAACACGGTTTAAAAATAGGGGTTTGGATATTTCCTTAGCTTACTAGACCAAAAGAAGTGTAACAAGACCTTACATGAAACCAGAAGCCAAAGGCATTCCAGTTAAAATCAAGTGAACATACCATAAATCAATAATTTTGGGGAACCTTTAACATACTGATGACATACTTTCCTAAAGCTCAGTTACAAACTCAGAATTTGACACTGAACTTCTGCAGGGAGGTCCTGCAGCTTCTATGGTGCCTGGGTTTAATCTGAGGACTATGGGGAAAGAAACAAAGTAGGATTCAGGCACTGCTCAAGTCAGGCAGCTGCCTTCTGTAGCCAACACACGTTTGCAAGAACCAGCATTACCTGCCAAAGTGTCTGAGGGAAAAAAGGGGCAGGGTCTGCAGGGTGATGCAGTCACTGACAAGAGATGAGCTGCACAGAAGGAGATACTCTGAAACTAGTGCAGCCATAATGTCCAGAGATGCAGCACTATGGGAAAGGCCCTGTTAATCTCCCCAAACTGTCTATGCATGTGTTAAAAAGAAAAAAAAGACTAGCAGACTTCATTGGATGGTAGTAAAATTATAGGAGGAGCTGTATGAACGGAACTCAATAGGCAAAATGATTGCAGTCCACAACTCAGCACTGTGTCTGGGGGAGCAAAGAAAGAACTAAAAACTGAAGCACAGAGAAGTAAAAGAGAAAACAACACACACTGTCCTCCAACACACTGAACATTAGACACTGAGAAAGACCCTTTCCTGTGCAGATCACTGGCACCTCTCTCTGACTCAGCTTCTTCCCTGCCAGGCAGTCTTTCTGCAAGAGTAACTGCAGCCTTAGCTTTTTAAAGATATCTCCTATATCTGATATATTATTTCTCTTAGATCCATAGCAATAATGCTTTTGCCTTAAGGCTTCAGAGTAAGATGCACATTTTCACACATTGCTAATCTCTGTATAATTCATGTTTCAGGAAAACAGACCTATTAACATAGAAAATTTTATAAATAAAAATGAAATTGTGAGGCTGTATTAGAGTATAAAAAAATATTTCTTAATTTATGCAAAAAAACCCTTTTCTTGCACAATAGATCAATCATAAGCAGATGCTTCTATTAGTATCAGATAAGCAATCATCTTCCTGATGTATTAGAAATCCAACAAATACAGCTAATCTGCATCTATTCACCTCGCTCTGTCCTTAGACTCCAGGATCTCAGCCCAGAGGCTGCCTTTTCGTGAATGTTTGGAAAGTGTTCAGTAAACTGTGGGCACTGGCATAAATAAACAATAATACCATAGTCACTGGAGCCATTTAAGTATATAATTATACTCTTGTCACGATCCGTGACCTATTATATCTCCTTATTGGAGTGTATTAACTTATCAGGATTTGCTGAGAGATCCACACGTGGGTATCGCCTCACACAGAGGATACAGGAACTTATGTCCTGACTTTTTTGAGTGAATAACTCGCTCAGTGCTTACTAAATTTCTAACAACAGCAAGGTTTATTGTGGGGAAAACAAAGCAATTTGGGGCAGGAGGTTCAAAAGGAGTGATTACAACACATTAAACATATATGGGTACACCTTAGTTACACATCTTATCCACGTGAGGGAAGCAGAGGGGAGGGATTTGCCCGAATGGCTGGATTATATTTTCCCCTATAAGCTGGGGTAGCCGGAATTGTCTCACCACGGCAGTGTGCAGGTAGGATGA
>NW_009954217.1:1307347-1334434 GCF_000747805.2 Chaetura pelagica
GTTTTGCATTTCTGGGCTTTTCAGCCAATCAGACGGGACCTAGTCCTGCCCCTGCTTCCGGCCACGGCTCCTCCCCTGCAGCAGCTGCCCCCCCCCCATACACACAGAGGGGGTTTCCTGCCGTATGGAGACGCCGTTTTAAGTCAGTTTTGTCGGCTGACTCAAAGGACATTTCATGTTCGTGTAAGGAAATACCTGGTCCTTCACAACTCTACTTTAACTATTAATCTCCTCTTCCAAAATCCCAGATGGGCAATGATGATCAGAATCCTAGTTTTCATTTATCTTGTTTCATTAGGAGTTTCCTTCTAGGAACATACAAGTGTAACCATTCATGTCCTATTCATATACTCCTTCTTCATGCACCCGCCAATGCTCTTTCTCCAGTGCTGTGCGACATACTCTGCTCTACTTGCTGCTTCTCAGCTTCTCAGGTTTTCTTTTGAAAATACAGTGATAGTTAGAATGTAAGAGGAAAGACACTCAGTCATCTCTGGGGAGTTGTTTATTGGATTTAAGGGATGCTTAAGTCAACAGATGAGGCACAGGAGTCATTGCATGGAAAGAGAAGGCATCAAGGAGCACCAACAAACCAGTCCCCTTGAGGAGAAAAATGAGAACTTCCCAGGGAAGAGGAGGCCGGGCAGAGTTCACTCTAATTCAGCAAGTTCCTGAGCTGGCTAAAGCAATGAATCACCTCGAAGAGCCGTTATTGAACTTATTTTTATTAAAAAAAAATAAAATTTCCCCTTCTCTTTTTTTCCTTTCTAAAGAGCTTTAAGTTCCCTCTATCTCAAATCTCTCTAGATCTGAAAATGTAATTTCCTAGTTTTTATTCAAAGTTTGCCTTGAGGCTAAAAAACCCCAACAAATAAACCTTTGTCTTTTGAGAGCATTTAATACAAGAATATAATTTTAAAAGTTATTTAATATAAAAAACTTCATCTGAGACAGAGTCCCATCACACACTACAGGTACAGAAAGAGGACTACCTTCAGTGCTGTCTCCACCACAGGAGCAAGGATGGAGTCTTTCACACTGGGAAGATTCACTGCTGTCAGAAGCAGAGCAGTAAGTGTGAAACAAGGAAAGGAGTGGAAAAAATAGGAGATATTTTGAATGATAACAGGCCTCCTCACCTCCCCACACAGCAAATGTCCTCCTCCTGCAGGGAGGACAGGTGCAAAAGAGAACAAACAAAAGAGAATGAAGAGGGAAAGTTGGGAAAATATCCAAGGAGAACACTGAAAAGTGAAACAAAGGTTAAAAGAAAGTTGGGAATAATGGGATCACTGGCAGTAAAGCAGAAGAACAGAGCAACAGAACTACACAAAAATGTCTTTCCTTCACGTTATCCAAATAACCTAGTTATCCTAAAATGAGACAAGTAACTTTTTGTGTTACTGAGTAAGTTCAAATGTGAGAAGGCAGTTATTGCTCTGATGAGATTACTTGAGATCACCTGAGACAGGTAACAAAGGTTGGAGACAAATATTCCAGAATATAAATACTCAGTTCCTCCTTCATTCCCAGCACAGGGAAATGAGATGTGTTTTTTAAAAAGTAGTTTCTAATTCCCCCGATCTCCCCATGAAAAACAAAGTTAGAATGGGCAATGCTATGAGGTAAAGGTGGATTTTGTTGGCACAGCCCCTATTTTTAACTAAAGACAAAAAATAGTTTGAAAAAAAAACAACAAACACCTCACATAAGCCCATTTCTTTAACTGTAAAGCTTATCTTCATTTAAGTTTGCAGGACCTGCTGCCAACTAAGATAAACTGTATCTCAAGAGAGACATTATAGGAGGGGAGGAGGAGTACGACACCATGGCCTTTCTTTTCTTTCCAGTGTATCAGCCAAATTGTCCTTTGCAAACAGACCTAAAAAATGTGCAATAACAAGTTTGCCTTTCCTCAGAGGGAAGGAATAAAGGTCTATGTTTGAAAGTAGTGATTCTATCAGTGACTAATACTTCTTCTTCTTCTGCATCCTTCTAGATGTCACAATTATATATATTGCCCAAAATTAAACAGATAAAATTAATGGATATACATAAAACCAGGAGAAAGTAAAAATGACAATCCTGTGGCTATAAAATTATCAAATTGGGAATTTAGGTTTGTATCTATCCCAGACTATTGTTATATATAGGTAAGCATCAGAACAGAAGGATGTGTCACATGGGGCTCTCCAGGGGTCCATCCTGGCTGCAATATATTTCAGTATTTACTCCATGATTCAGAGAATGCATATTAAATTTGCAGATGGCAAGAACCTAGAAGGAAATTAAAGTATGGCAAAGGACAAAATAATCTTGATGAAAATGGAAATAAGGTCTGAGGAAAAAAAAAAACAACAACAACAAAACAGAATACACCCAACAGGGACAAATTGCAGATTATAAAAGCAAATGAACTACACAAATACAGAACAGGAAATAGCTGACTAGAAATCAGATCTCTAGAAAAGGATGTTGAGCTCTATCAAACAGGAAGTGAACATAAGTCAACATCAAACTATGGTAAGTTTCTTTAGGTCCCAACTGGATTCTGCATGCACCTGAAAGCTGGAATATAGCAAGCACAATACTTGGAAAATCCCTCCTGCTCTGCACTGCAAGGCATGGCTGTGACACTACCTTGTTCTCACAATCAAAAAGTAAATAAGTAAACAAGTAAAAACTCAAGTGGGCCAACTGGAAGGACTGTGAAGGAGAGCTGCAAGAACAACCCTTGAGGAAATATAAATTAGTGAGTTTTTTCATCCAGAGACCCTAAGACCAAGACACAATTTACTGACAGCCCTGAAGCACATAAAATGCTGCTGCAGGGAGTGATTGAACAGTTAGTTCCCCATGTCCATCCAAGAGAGGGGAAGAAGTAACAGGCTTAAATTTTAACAAGGCTTCCACTTCAAGACAAGGGAATTTTCTGTGTTGGCAAGAATAATGAAAAGTGGGAATGGATTATCTGAGGAAGTCAGACAACCCTTCCTCAAGAAAGACAACTGACTCTGCCTTGGTGTAAAGATGAACTCCAAATGTCCCTTGCAGCCCTATCATTCTCAGCTTGTCTGTGTACTACCAAGAAAAAAAAGTTAACATCCTGCATCCTTTAAAACTGAGCTCTTAATCATGACCAGCCAGCCTCTTTCACTGATAAGGCCACCGTGCTTTACTGTCTTCTTGTTTCTCAGCCCTCCCCAGATGAGCACAGGCTTCACTTGGTCTAGAGCAGCTGTCTCTACTCTTTGATATCTTGCACATAGAGCGGGGCTATTTCTGCTTTCTCTAAGCAATGCTCTACAGAGGATACAAAAGCCTTTATGGATGATTAATAGTTCACTTTCAAGGCTTAATGTTTTGGCTTAGAAACTACATCTTACTGATCAGTCAGCTAATCTAGATCTTGGCCAGCTTCTCTTCTGCTCTTTCCAACAGACAGAGTGAATATTCATCTCAACATCTCTCATGCTTTCAATCATTTTTTCTCCATCATTAGCCAGCGATTCAGACAACTATTCCCAAGTTGCACCACTTTGCTCAACAGACCATCGCTAGCGCATTCCCAATGGATAAACAGAGAAACCTTAAACCTTGATCAAAACAAAATGTCACTAAAGACCAGAAATAATTGAGGAATTAGTCCAGTTTTCCAGTTCTATGCATTCTGGTTTCCAGTTTGGGGCTCTGCAATGAGGAGGCTGTTATATCTAAGGTAGAACATACCTTTTTACTACATATTGGGTAATGTATACAACGACTGCAGAAGTTCTTTCCTTCTGTTTGTGGAAGAAAGATTAATAATAATGTTAAAATTAGTTACAGCCAGTATGTGGTAGATGGACTGTTGCCATATGGTGGTTATGTAAATTAAATGACAAAGTAAGGATCTAGCATTTACAAGCAACTTTTGAACACTACAGAAATCCAGTCTGCTTGTTCAATACCTACTAGCCTCCGCTTCTGAGAAGACAGAAAGAAACATGCTTTTTCCAAGACTCTGAACAATTATTTGAAGGAAAACACAAACCTCTTATTTGCTTAACATAAGAAGAATATTAAATCAAATCACCACTCTTGTGCTTTATACAAAGTAGTCTTTTTCTCCAATTAACTATTTTCACTTGGTAAAATGATCTCCCAGCATTGTATGGCTGTGTTGCTTGTCTGGAAAGGTGCCTGTCTGTCCTTTGTGAATGTTTTAAAAACCCACACTTAAAGCAAAGATTATTTCTATCCGGAGGTCATCTACCTTTTTCCTGCACTAGATAAGAAATTTAGGACCAGCTTTAGGAGTCCTGATACTCTCTGTGCCTTTCATTGAAACATAAAATGGGGGCTCTAGATGGATGGCCAAGATGCTTCCCCACCACCATTGCTCAGTATACTTTAAGTATTTTCTAGAAGCAGGATTTCAGACTCCATATGTAGCTATTATGCAGCAAAGAAGATGCATTTAGTATGCATAATTTAAAATAGTTGATATTTTTATTATTTCAGCAGGCAAGGACAATAGGTATCAGTAGAAACATATAATTGAATCAGAAATTAAAAACCAGTTTCTTCTAAAGCTATGTCACTGTATCAACTCTCATTTTTCATGCTATAATGAAAACAGCACCTGCTATGGAAAATAAAAGTTGAAGCTAATTATGGTATATAACCGCTTCTTGAATCCTTGACATACAGCACAGATTAGATTCAGGACTCCCACTGTCCCACCACACAAAACCACGAATATTTTTCCTCTTACCATATGCACAGAGGCTAATTAACACAAAAGTCTTTTTCCTTACGGAAAAAGAAGTCTTCAGGCTTTATTAGAAGAACAGGAAAGCAATTACCTAAAGATTAAAGTGGCTCCATCTGCATGAAGCATGATAGAAATTGCCAAAAGGAGCAGGAGACAGGTAACAGAGGATATAACAAAAGAGAGCAGGGGAGAGAGAGAACAAGCAGTGCAAGGTTAATAATAGAATCACAACAGGAGAGCTTTCTCAGTAACCTGCTGGAAGTCAGCCAGAGGGAACAGGTCTAATATAGACACAAGCTTAGGCAAAAGTATATGGCCTCTGCTATTCAGGTCAGATTACCTGATCCTAATGGTGCTTTCTGGCCTCATTCATCTAAATTACACCTGTATGAAGACAGAAGTGAATACCAAGCATAAAATCAAGGAAAGGTGTAAAGTCAAACTAAAACCCTTGCATGAGCATGGTAGCAGAGGCAGTATGTAAAAGGCATTTACTGTTTATTCTTGACATCTCTATCCAAGTATATTCCCTTCTATTGGTCTTCACCTTAAGTCAAATGTCCCATAGGGAGTAGCTGCTTGGCACCTTCTGAAGAAACATTGCAGGACTGCTCTGCCAGAATTATCATCTTATTTGACCCTTCTATCATTGGATAGCACTGGGTTTATAATATATTTCCTTTACAGGTTTCTAGCACTAGAACATTCTTTAAAAGCCATAAAAGTTTCACAGTCCTGTCTGAAGGGATCTAACATAGCTATTTTCCAGCACAACTCAATGGAGATGCAAGTTCTTATGTAGAACATGTCTGTATTAAGACAATCTGGCCTTTTGCCCAACGATAAATTGCAGTACATATTAACTGGTTTACTTCTGTCAACATGAAAGTTGGCATGTATCTGAAGTATCCCCTTGTAGCAGATACTGCAGGCTTGGGAAAGCTCAAAAAGGGAGGTATGACCTCAATTACAAGATCAGTAAGTCACGGGGGTTTGCAAGGTCCTTTGACACACTGCTAGAGTGCACAGCAGTCAGAGGTCCTGTGACGAGCACTCACCTTATAGTAGCTATTAGATGTATTTTAAGGTCCTTTTCGATGTAAAGATGCAGGCAAAAACCACACCAATGAGCATGTTAAATGGCTGCCAAAACACCATGGACAGATGCAGGGGCCTGTTGGTCCATGCAAGACCCCTTCCAAAAATGGGCACTGCCATGCACTGCACCATGGCTCACATGCTGTCGGTGAGCGCGGGGGAAGCTGGCACCACGAGGCCTCCCAGGCTGAGCATTCCTTGAGGACAGTGACTTGCCCAGTGGATCAGCTGGCAATGAAACAGTGACAATTAATTTGGCAGGTGAGGCATCCTCTTAATTTATATCTCCTGCAGATAAAATAGCCTGTATGTTGAACAGTTTCTCCCTAATGACTGTAACTGGTCATCACTTGATAATATCAGAAACACGATAGCCCTAAAAGAAGTGCTTATTCCCTTGAAGAGATCAATTATCTTTTTCTCTTGAGACCAAATTTAAGAATTTAATGGAACAGAACATCTTTTAGTTAAAAATTCCATGGCGCTATTTATCTGTAAGAAACCACTGAACTTCTGCTGATTTTAGCTAGAACACAAATACCTGCAAATTCCAAGTGAAGAGCAAGCAATGAAGCTTGGTTCATGCTGGTACCTGTAACATTTCACCCACTTTAAAGCAACATAACAAATGCAGTAGAAAAATAATAATAATCTATTCTAACATTGATGCAACTCATAAACCCCTTTCTATGCTGTCAGATGTTTGTTAAAATGATCTGGTTGCAAGGTATACAGCAACAGCTGTATAGGGACAGAAGTGGGATGGATATGAGCTTGGAACAATGCTCCAGCTGAAGCTCTTCAGAGCCTGGAGTGTACTCTTCACTCTACAGAGCTGAAACTGAAGACGTCTCTTCCCTCACTCTCATAAAGGGTTGTGGTGTCAAGGAAGCTGGCAGAGGTATTGCATTAGTCACAGGTGCCCAGGGCAGTGAAGGGCTGGGGCAGGAACACCCTCGGGAGCAGTACAGATGGGGGCTGCTCTGCAGGGCAGGATGAGCTGGAAGCTGGGGTGAATATGATACTGGTGAGCCAGGCAGTCTCCTGGCTGACTCAATGCACTCCCACAGAACCCACGCAGCACTGTTTCAGTGTGCAATTTAAGAGTTAGTACCCTGATTCAAGATTCCTAGAAGTTCAAAATTGTAGATATAACCACTGCAGAGCGCTCATTTGCAGCAAAACTATCATTTCACATAAGCATTAAATTGAAGCTGCACACTGTGCGGATCCAATAAATCTGACACAAAGTGCTACAGAGCGCTCAAATGTGCAAATGGGCCCACAGACAAGTGATCAGCATCCGTGCATTAAAGCCCACACGTCCTTAAGAGGTCTGGTTTGACTGTGTACCAACAGAATAACTGAACTCACTGCATATGTTGTAAAGAGTATAGACACATTTCTACCCAGGCAGAATTATAAGCTATGAAAATGAGGGGCTCTGATCTGACACTACTGATTTTAGCCATCATGCAAGACACAGAACAGTCACTATACCGTACACTGATTTTGCCTCATTTTAGCTACCAACATGGTATTATGCTCCCTGCAGTTACTGCTCAGAATATGAGAGATACTGAAATATTTTCCTTTTTGAAAAATATTTTTTTTAAAAAGTAAATGTACTTATTTGGAAAATAAATTCATTGTCTTATTATTTTGTTGTTGTTATTTTGGCAGAGGCTTTGCTAATTTGAAGTTACATAGTCATCTTTACAAAGACATAAAGGAGATGGTATCTATCTGTAGATATGACTTGTTTCTCTTTTCCAAATGATAAGTCTGGGAATATAATGGGATTCAAGGCCTGAACACAACATGTTTACAGATTTTAGATAAAACAGCAATGCAGAACTTTCTATTTATGATAACGTTTCCATCATCCCCAAGATAAAGCTTTTGCATTTTAAAAGGTGGAGGCAAGTTTGCTGTTGGTATTTTGCTTTTTAAATGTACAGGTGAGTTAAATTAAGCTCAAAGAAGGTAACAGACACTGACAAAGTACAACTTCTCTGTTGATATTTGGTAAGGGATTAAATAACAGAACACTAAGCTTAAATGCTATTGAGCTGCACAGGTTCTTGATGCATTCAGTTTGAAAGAGCATCTAAGCAGATGCCACCTAGCACTGTTACAATACATTGTCCCCATTTGTCCGGGGACAAAAATTAGCATCATCAAGCAAACTTAACATCTTTGTCCCTAGAAAAATAATTCCAGAATTTCAAATGCCATGACCTAGGAGTTAGTTATGGAAATCACATTAATTACTCATGTCTGTGTCACAGATTTGACCAAGGCTGATCCTTCCACAGTCATTTGTCTTCGCTTTTAGAATATCCACCTCTTTTTCCAAGGTTGTGCTTACAGAAATCGGCTGCAGTGAAAATACTTGCGTGTTTGCCACCTCCAAAACCTTTGTGGAACTCTCTCTCCCGATAGTAAACTGTGTGCTGCCATCTCGCGGCTAATTCTTCAAGTCTCATCCCGGCAAACTGCCATTTAGCCCTGCACCTGCAAGTCACTCAGGTGACAGGTTACAGTAGAGAACATTAGGAATGCATTTTTTGAAAAGTTACAACACAAACTAAAATAACATATTTTCCTTCGCTCCTCTGAAATTCAGGCCATTCCACACAGTCTGACTGCCCACCTTGCCCTTTCCATCCTAGAAATGGACCCAGAGGTGCAAGCGGGTTCCACGCATCTTTGGCTTTCCTCTGCACCAGTTCCCCACCCACACTCAGGCTTTCTCCTCAAAAGCCACTGCAGACCTGAAAAGCCTTATTCTTCACCATCTCTGAGCTGCTCTGTCCAGTTTTCTTCACACCCATCTCTCACACTAAGAGTTGTTTGCAGCCTCCTCTCCAAAAAACAGATTCCTTTCTGGCTCATCAGGGTCTTCCTACTCCTCTTCAGATGCCTCCACAGTCCAGGGAATAGGACATGTCAGTATAGCAACAGATAGACTCAATTTAATAACAACTATAGCCCTACTACCCTTCCTGTAACACAAAACGCATGCCCAAAGCCCTTCAGTCTGTACACCAAACTAAAGTGAAGATAAAATGAGGTTTTGAGATCATGAATGCCACAGGGGAGGAATTATTCCATTCCTCTCATACACACTTAGTTATACAGCAGTTCAAACACATATGCCAGCCTTGACTGCTTTCATGCGTCTTACCATAGTTACCTAGTTACTCTGCTGAATTTTATTTATTTATTCCTTTATTTTTGCTCTAAAGATAAAAAGGTGCAACTCCACAGGCAGCAAGCCTGTTCACAGCAGGAGAAACCAGGACTTCATGATGATTTGAATTGAGTTACGTGCCACCATTCACCGGCTCAGAACGACAAAGTAATGACTATGGAGAAAATAATTCAAGGGTAGCAAACCTCACCTGAAGTAAACAAGAGAAAAATAAGCACTTCACTTCTGATTCAGGCACAGAGAAATAGTGAGAAAAATAAGGCTGGACAGGGCCTGAAAATCTCAAGTTATTTACTAGGTGCCTAGTGCAGGAAGAGAAATATTACTTCTGGCAACTGTTTCTCTAATCTATTTTTTAAAGGCGTAAATATAAAAAGATCTATATTGTTCCTGCCTGAATCTATCCCTACTCCACCTTGCCTTTTTCAAAACTACCTTCTAGGAGACTCCATAACCAAATTTTAAACACTGCATCTGTCTGAGGCAGTCAGTGTTCCAAAATTACTACAATGTATTGAAAATTAATCAGTCACCCTAATAGAATCCAGAAAGATACTTAGTCAAGGGTAAAAAGAGTTAACTTTTTCCTTAAGAAAAAACACATTTTCTCAAAAAAAAAAATCCCCAAAACCAACCAACCAACACCACCAGAAAACACCACCACAAACCACCAAAACCAACCAACCAAAAAAATCCCAACCAACCAAAAAAACCCCCCACCAAACCCCAAACAATGTTCCCAAGATGCACCCAGTCATGGACTGTAGAGTACACTAAATTCTTGAAGACTCGAGTCAGTGCACCTTGGCACTACTCTTGTGTAAATGCTGCTGTCTTGTCTTGATTACACGTTGCAAGCAGTGAGGCAGTTCACTTTGAGAGAAATTTACAGGAGTTATAGGTTTACCAGAGGTAATTCTAGCTCTGGACACCAAGAGAAGAAAGGAGAGTAACTAGTTTGCCTAGTCCTCCTTTGCCATCGGGCTCCGAATATCTCTCCGCTCTCCGCAATGGTACCGTATAGGCTACCTTAAAACTAAAAAATCAGCAAGACTGTATTAGTGCAGGGCAACTGCTGCCACTGCCCCCAGCAATACTTCTGCTGCTCGCTCCTCAAGGAAACTAAGATGCTTCCAGGCTGCTGGACAAACATGGGAAGCAGGGAGCCTACTGTAACATGAGTGGACTTTTAAGACATGTAAGAGACTATATTCCCACTATATCCTCCAAAGTCAAAAAACACCTGCTTCAAAGAAATCAAGTTAAGTGCATAAAGAAGCTAAAACAATATGCAGTAAAATTTCATCACAACTCAACCACAGCCAAACCACCAAATCTTAAAAATTACAGTGGTGTCCTGGTTTGAGCCAGGATGAAGCCAATTTTTCTTTTTACTGATTTTTTTTCCTTCAGTAAGCTTTCTTGTAGCTAGCAACAGTGTGTTCTGCTAGGCTGATAAGACAGTGGAATGTTTTTCTAACTACTGAGGCTTCAAGGCTGCACCTGCACTCTGCCGGCTCAGACACTATGGGGAGATCTGTGACCCCCCCGTAGGAGGCTGAGTTAGACAGACAGCAAAATTGGCCAAAGATATTCCATTCCATATATCTACGTAAGCTCAGAGGAAGGTCAGAGATCACAGAAGACAACTTCCTTCCTTCTTCTTCCCCCCTTCTCTTCCGTCCATGGCCAGCGTCCGGGGAGGACTCTGTTCATCCATCACTGTCGAGGGGGAGGCGAGAGGTTTTTTGCCCATTCCTGAATATATTTGTATATAATTGTATATATTTTCTTGTATCATTCATTAGTGTTTTAATTAAAGCTGTGTAGTTTAGTTTTCAATCCAGCCAAGTCTCTCTTTTTCTCTCTCTCCTTCCCTACCTGGGTGGGAGGGGGAGGGGATCGAGAGCATTGTTGTCGGACCTGAGTCAAACTGTGACAAGTGGGGACTACACAGCTGAGTAAGAAGATGACCACCTCACTACTTGATGGAAACAAAACCATCCACAGGCACCATTCACAAGGGAAGAGGAATCTTATGAAAGAATGAGGGAATTATCCTGCAGCTGTGCTACTGTAGCCATCATAGGTACATAACCCATTAAGAGATGCTTACTCACATATTAAGCCCTGCCCCCCAAAACCTGTTCAAAAAATTATTTTAACCATTCTACTAGTTTTAGATTACATTGGCCTGTGTTAAACTGCTGTAGGCATTAGAAACCAATCTACTGAGATGCAAAAACTATCACCAAGTTACAAAAACATACTGTTCTGTATTTCAAGATGTGTCTCTTTTTGAAGCCTAGAATGCTAATCCTTTGCTTGTCACTTCCTACCACTGTGGGTCAGTCCATGGCTGTGCACACATTCATGAAGAGAGCCAAAGCTATCCTCCATGCTTCTCAATACATATTTATCCAAGATGAAATTGCTTTTGCAAAGGAAATCTCACTCAAAACAGAACTTCAGTACGTGACTCTGCACTGCTGCATTTAGTTGCCTTAAAATTTACAGAGATAAGACAAGGAAAACAAACATCCTATCATTGCATCCAGATAAAATGACTATAAACTTTAGTTTAGCTTACTGAAAACAAGTATTTTGAAAACAACTTTTCAAAATTGAGTATCTCCAGTATCATCCTGAACAGCAGAAAAGCAAATTCTAAAGCTAGAATAATGAAATAATGATACTTAAACTGAGATTCTTGAACTTAGAACAACAGCCAGATGAAGTATAATTTATGAGATGTTTGTATGCTGTTACACTGCAAAAACTAGCACAAATGGAACTGATCCCAGCCTGAGCCTCTAGACATTGTTGACATTTAAGAAAATGGTTCCTTTAATTTCTCAAGCATGGAAGACCATTTTCATAATGCCTGATTTCTTATTACTTCCAAGCATGTTTCCAACATACTTTCTAGACCAGCTTCATGCATTTTCACTTGCAGAAATCTGCAATATAAAATGGTTGTCTGGTTTCTAGGAATGGCACTGCAGCCAACTCTTTAAAATATGTTTGTGCATCTGTCTGAGGCAGTCAGTGTTCCAAAATTACTACAATGTATTGAAAATTAATCAGTCACCCTAATAGAATCCAGAAAGATACTTAGTCAAGGGTAAAAAGAGTTAACTTTTTCCTTAAGAAAAAACACATTTTCTCAAAAAAAAAAATCCCCAAAACCAACCAACCAACACCACCAGAAAACACCACCACAAACCACCAAAACCAACCAACCAAAAAAATCCCAACCAACCAAAAAAACCCCCCACCAAACCCCAAACAATGTTCCCAAGATGCACCCAGTCATGGACTGTAGAGTACACTAAATTCTTGAAGACTCGAGTCAGTGCACCTTGGCACTACTCTTGTGTAAATGCTGCTGTCTTGTCTTGATTACACGTTGCAAGCAGTGAGGCAGTTCACTTTGAGAGAAATTTACAGGAGTTATAGGTTTACCAGAGGTAATTCTAGCTCTGGACACCAAGAGAAGAAAGGAGAGTAACTAGTTTGCCTAGTCCTCCTTTGCCATCGGGCTCCGAATATCTCTCCGCTCTCCGCAATGGTACCGTATAGGCTACCTTAAAACTAAAAAATCAGCAAGACTGTATTAGTGCAGGGCAACTGCTGCCACTGCCCCCAGCAATACTTCTGCTGCTCGCTCCTCAAGGAAACTAAGATGCTTCCAGGCTGCTGGACAAACATGGGAAGCAGGGAGCCTACTGTAACATGAGTGGACTTTTAAGACATGTAAGAGACTATATTCCCACTATATCCTCCAAAGTCAACAATAGTGTTTCCTTATTTGAGACATGGTTCCAAGTATACAACACTTCTATTAAGATCACCAATATCTTGCCAATACCCATAGGGAACAGTGAACCCAAACAATCCTGACTTTTTTAATTATTCCACTTCGAATCTAAGAAATTACTACTTTAAGACTTCAACTAAGGGATACTGGGAAGCAAGCTCCCTACAAAAGGGAACTAAAGCATACTGCACATAATCCACTTCCCATCTTCTACCCTTTTGAATATAGGTAGAGAATATCTATACCCAGCTAGTAGTCCCTCTTGAAAGACTCCTTATTAGTACAAAAAAGCGAGTTTCACCTGCATTTTAACTTCCTAATCTTAATCCACGGGCATTCAGAAACATCAGTTAAAATGCACTTACAGAAATAGCTTGAGGTATTCCTTTATAAAAGGATAAACAATGATTATGCTAGTTCTTTTTTTACAGTCCCATCATAAAAGAAGTAATATTACATGGCCATCAAGGTTACTTGCAATGCAAAACTAGGTAACCTTATTTTCTTATTTTAAAAAAAAATCAAAACAACAAACAGCAAAGCCTCTCTCTTTCAATAATAGTACTCAGATTCATTTTATAAGGATAGTAAAAACAAGCTTTGCTCAGTAAAGGAAGAAATACCTTTAAAAGGAACAAAAAGACAATATCAAGTGTTATCTAAAAATACAGCAAGGGTCAGCCATCAGTGTGGAGAAATGTTCACTCCACAACTGCCAAACTTTTAATAACAAAAGCCCCACATTTATTACCCCAGAATGTTTCAAACAACTAGTTTCACTGATCAGAGAGTAAAACTTTACAAAAATGCAAACACTGGCATTTCTGATAGCAGAGTGACAGATATTCTGGGTTTACAAACACGACAGCTTTTTGTTTATGCACACTTAAAAGTGATTTCCAGTCTGCTTTATTTTCCATCAAATACAGTACATTTATCCAAACAAAAGCATGTACATTCAATATAGAACAACAGCTACAGTCCAGTTCCCATTCACAGTATTTTTAGTGCAATGCACTAACAGGGCCAAATATTTCTCTATCCATAAAAGTATTTTTACTCCTGATCTTGTGATCAACATTTTAAGATATATTTTATATAAAACGTATATATGAACAGGAGGCACCTCCCTAAGAAAGGGAGTGAACCTATATAAAAAACATGGTATTTCTTCTGTTGTACAATACCTTTCCAATTGTAGCAATTTGACACAAATCACTAAACATTTTCTAAAAAGTTAAAAAAACCCAACCAAAACAGAAAACCCAAACCACTGATGCATGAAACCTGCCAAGAATTTCATAATGGTAGGCATGCAACTGTTTTACTACAATCATGATTCAAAGGTTAAAAAAAGTTATCTAAAACATTTTCCAAATTATACAAAGTCAAGTGCTACCTATAGTGGTCATTCATAATCTTGAGAGAAAAAATATTTTTCATTTCTCTCATACTATCCCTTTTTTATTAATATTTAATGAAATAAGCTAACATTATAAGTGGTTGTGCACAGATTGTCTGTCTATAATACATCAGCAAATATTCACTACCTTCATATTAACATTAGTGTGTTGATCTTTCAAAAAATAAACTGAAAAAATAAACTGCAACTATCATTAAAGTGCTTGTGTGTAAATTTTTTTTTTTTAATCAAAGAATAGAGGAATGTGGACATTCTCGTAAACTTCTAAGATGTTTACGAAGTTTTCCTATGAACTTCACATGGAAACAAAGTGGAGATCTTTGAAGCAACTCAGTACAGTCAAATTCAGAATGTCCCAAAACTGGGAAATTAGTCAATATGAACAAACTGATGTTACGGCAAATACTAAAAATTTGTACAATTCAGCCAACATATACTACATTGTTTGCTCTTATACATTCATGTAACACAACATTTCTTAAAGTAGGATATCGCAAAAAAGTTAGAGCTGTTCATCAGTTAGCACTATTGGAGAAGACCAATATGAACAATGAGTTCTCTGAAGGTTATTTCCTAAACGGGGAACAAAAATCTTCTTCCAAAGCTGCTGTTCATTAACTTGCCTCTGTACTTTTTAAATTTCAGAAAGTTAATTCTATTCTGTGTCAAACCTCAACTGCAGAGATAACTGCTGATTTAGAAGCACATGCATTTCAGCTACTATCACTGTTTTGGGAGGAGGCACTGTCCTACAAGCAGTTAGAATGGTTATTAATTTGGTAAGAAAGCTACAGCTTATGAAAATATTTCCTCCTTACAGAACCACTATCAAGGTATTAGTGGTTCCAAAAAAACTGAAGTATTTTTCATTCAAATTAACTTCAAACTCTCCAAACATCACTTGATCTGAGGAGAAATGGGAATAAATTACTTACTACTTTGAGTTTACCCATATAATTCTGTTTTAAATTACAAAACATAAATAATTTATAAAGTTAAATTTTTCATTCTTGATCATGAGGCAGAAGTCATTCCTTCTCTTAAATTCAGCATAATTTAGGGTCCAGTTCATTTAATTTTGTAAGTTCTGCCCCAGTTGGCCAGGATTTGTTACAAAGTCACAAAAGCATCAGATTACAAATTAATGTAGCTGGGTGGCAACTCACTATGAAAGCTGAACTTAAATCAAATTATATCCTGGGGAAAAACATTTCAGAGTTGAAATACAGAACAAGGCACATATAATTGGTTTTCTTTTCACCAAATACACTAGAAAGGTAATTCTGAGTAAGGATGTTAAAAACTCTTCTAGGTATCACTACTGTCTCTCTTCATTATAATTTTTTGTACAATCCCCCAGCCCTCAGGCAACAGCCATTCTGAAATACAAACTGACCTCATACATGCAGTATTTCCTCTTTTTAAAAGAGGCCATCTTTAACATGAGAGCTACAGAAAACTGAGAAACTATGAATACAACCTCTCCACCAAGCATAAAAAAATTCCCAGAGTGCCATACAAGCAGATGTTTAGAAAATTCTTGGCCAGACTTCCACACATATTAGGACTTGAACCAAAAGTTATTGCAGAGACTCAAACACTTTAAAAAGAAATAAGCAGAAATCTCCAAACCTGTGCTTATATAAATAAACACTTAAAAAATCAAATCCTGAATTATTTTAAAGGTGTTTGTAAGCACCTAACTCATACTGATTTTAAAATCAAATTACATTCCAAAAAGCTGGTTTATGTCCTTTCATTGACAGGGCACAGGCAATACACATTACAAAAAGAAAATGCATGCATGATAATTCCAACAAGTTCACAGAGATATTTTTTTTCTGTCAACAGCTTTTACTATAGTACCTTAATTATTTCTTCAACTGGGTTGCAGAAAAGCTAATCAACAGTTTACATTATTCAAAACAAAAGTATTGTTAATTTTTAAAAATTGCTATTTTAGAAATGTATGCATATTAGTTTGATCACAATAAATGCCTTAAAAATTTTAAAGATTTGACTCGGTACAGTTTAATCTATATTCTAGTCCAGCTTGTTACAATGACAAATTTGGAAATTAACTCTTTCCAAAACACTAAAAACAAAATTTAATAAACAAATTTGACATCTACCTTAGCATTTAAGCCACTAAACCATAGAATCTACAGAAAAATGTTTTCAGCAATAAATCAACAAGAGCAAATGAAAGACAGTGGTTTGTTTTGTTTTCTTAAAAAAAAAAAAAATTAAACACTTTTTGTTTTTCCTCACCAGACAACAGCTTTAGATCTTGTACTTCTGCCTTTGGTTTTATTTTCTTCAGGTGAATGAGATACATTTGCTTTGTGGGTTTTCTTATGATGCTCTAGAAAAGCTTTTCTGGCAAATGCTTTCCCACATTTATTGCATCGGTGCAAAGAAAAGTTTTTTGTTACTTTTACTTCAATGCCAACATCAGCTCCTTCATACTTTTTATTGGGAGAATTAGAGGTGACATCCTGTTTTGAACCCATCTGTTTTGTTTCATCCCTCTGAGGGCCTCTTTTTGTCACCTTGTTTAGAACAAGATCAATTGGCTTTTTTATTGCTCTAATTTCTAAACTTGCAGTTATTTTCCCAAGGTAGCGTGGCGACTTTTTATGAACTACAGTTATATGCCTTATCACATCACGTTTGCGACGTGTTTCATAAGAGCAGAGTGGACACCTGTAGTATTTAACATAAATGTTATTTCCATCTGTGTGTAATTCAATGTGCTTTGTCAAGTTCTGTTTAGAAGTAAATTGGCGTTTACAGAGTTTACAGTAAAGCTGTTTGAAGTCAAAGCCAGCTGAAAGTTTTGGCTTCCTGGTTTTTTGCTGGCCACCTGCAGCAGATGCATTGGTTGATTTAGAGGTTGATTTAGCGGTTGATTTACAGGTCGATTTAGTGGTTGATTTAGAAGTTGATTTAGGGGTTTCAGTGTCCTGTTTAACTTTATTTTTCTGTGCTGACGGTGTGCTCTTTTTCTCATTTGAATGATTTGTTCCCTTTAATTCATTCTGTGGAGAAAGGGCAATGGAAGGGGGTGAAGGTTCTACAGAATCTGCTGGTTCAACCTTTACTTTTATTTCTGTGCCATTGGCAGTATTATTGGGTCCTTTCTCTCTTTTAGAGTTCTTTCCAGAAAGACTTATCTTGTGAACAATTTGCATGTGCCTTTTCAGCATTATTTGTGAACTATATTTTCTCTTACACAGAAGGCACTTGCATGCAGTTAAATTGTATTCAGCCTTTGAAGACGACTTTTGTTTTCGGGTCTTAAAAGATTTTTTAGCAGAAACTGTATCCAAGAACAAAGGTTGCCCCGGCTTTGTAGCTATATCAGGGGTAATGGAATCCCTTCTCAATCCTCTATGAACTTCATCAAAATGCCTTCTTACGTTGGCTTTTGTAGCAAACGATTTGTAACACACAGGACAACTTCTACCTAATGTTACAAGAACATTCTTATTTCGTCCTTTCGTGGAGCACTGATTTGGTTTCTTTTTTGTTTCTATGTACTTCTTCAGCTCTTCCATCTTTTTTTTGTGCACCTTTCGAATGTGCCGGCGTACACTGCGTCTGGAGTGAAATTCTTTCCTACAAAGGCAACATATCAACTGGTGCCCAAAATCAGAATTATCCAAGGAATCCAACTCAGGATTTACTGCTGGAGGCTGTTCTTCAGGAGTAGGTATCACCTTGTTTGTAATGGGATCAGCAGGAGGTAATTCTACAGTCTCCCCAGCTGGGATGGGGGCTGGAGCTGAAACAGTCTTGAGTTGCTCAGTGCTGGGTTCCTGTGTCTGTACTGGAGCTTGATCAGGGGTATTACTACTTTCTGTGTTCTCATCTAGCCTGTCAGTCCTTGTCACATACTGAAAAACAGCATTCTGATTAGTTTCTATAGGTTCCAATTTAATCACATATTCTTGCTTATCTACCCTTGGATAGATTGCTTCAAGAAGGTCATTTATGGCTTGACTCTGTTTATCATGTACATCTGGGAGGTCTGTTAAAAGAGACAAAGATATTTTGGAAGTATTTTATAATTTCAAATTATTTATACTCAAAGTATTTTTAACCACTGCATCAATTCAGTCACCAAATTTGAACAAATCCTGTATTTGTACTACTTTTCTGACAATTTTTAATTAGATGCTTTGAGTAATTTTTTTATCACATCAGTACAAGTGACTTCTTTATTAAAGGCCAATGTTGGAAGTACATTTTTCTAGGGTGCTAACGTGAAAGCCACCTAAGCTCAAAATCAGTTTGCCTGGAATTAAACTTTTCTTTACAAATCCGTATCAATTGCAAAAATACTTGTATAAAACTGAGGTTATTCTGCAAGTGAGCACCTAAGCCCAAAAATATCATTAGA
This sequence comes from Chaetura pelagica, assembly GCF_000747805.2. Lineage (NCBI taxonomy): Eukaryota > Metazoa > Chordata > Aves > Apodiformes > Apodidae > Chaetura > Chaetura pelagica. Next base: position 1,326,067 of record NW_009954217.1, read on the forward strand.
AACCGGTTTTCCTACTGCTGGAAACAGGCATTCTCAATAAAGAAGCTAGCCTCGGGAAATAAGCTCTTCTCTGACAATTCCAAACTGTTTTTAAGAAAGAATGAAACGTCTGTGTAACCTGAGCACTGCATAACGGTGTAAGTAGATAAGAGAGAATTTAACAGCTGGGACAGAGAAAGCTTTTCTTAATTCCAAAGCAGTTAACAAGCTCAGTGATACAGCAATATAGTAAATGTTAAGGACAGAAAAACCCTGTACTATTCAGGGGGGAAAAAAATGTACTAAGTTCTTCTGAGCCAAACAAGTTATTTAAAGAAAGAGTAACTTCACTGAGGTTCACAAAAGGTTCATCTTGTGTTCTGCCCTGATAATGAGCTGGAGCAGACTTAAAAAGCAAACAAGAAGGATACAGGGATTCTCCTTGTTTGTCTGATGCCAATAAAACTTCAAGCTGAAGTTTGCCTTTAAAGTACTGGTTTAATACACCTGGTTTATCAAGAAGTTTATTCAAATCCTTTTGAAGCATTTATACTCTTATCTAGCACAATGCTAAGCAGTGTTTTTCTGCTTGTGAGGCACTGGTATTGTATGGTTCAAAACTATACACAATGATTTGAAGATATGATTCGTGGTAGCACCTAATGAAAAACCTAAATTTACGCAAGGTTGCTCCTTCCACACTGCCAGCAATACATGAAAAGAGTGTCAGTACAAAAACCATGCTATTGTGTTGCTCAGAACCCATCTTTTAACACCAAATTTTTAACACCTTTTGCAGTCAGTTTCAAATGGGACTATCTTTAACATTTTTATAAAGAGTGAAAAGTCCTTCTTATTTTATAGCCCCCTTTCAGACCATTTAATGATTACACTAACAACTCAAAAAAGTCATCAGGGAATAGTCTTTGGAATTCTTCACCATGGTGATGCTGAATTTTTATTCCTACATCTTGTTCAGCATCTTTTATTTATTGAAAAAACCTCGCACTTTATTTAACAATCATCATACTCAGTTTTATATAAAATGGAAGTATTTATATAGTTTTAACCAGAACATGTAGTAATTTGCACCCCTCCTAGTGGACACTGAACTATGAAAGCTCTCCAGCCAATGAAACGTCAGGAGCTGGATGGGAAGTCTTTACTCGAGGTATTCTTATTTTGCTTAGAAGCTTTTGCATCCAAGTCAGATGCAATTCTAACCTTGCTTTGGAAACACAACTCATCCCTTCTCACAAAGTAGCTCTGTGACTCTCTGCAAACTGAGCAAACACACTCATTTAAGAAAGGTGACAGCACTACTCTTACCACCTTCTCCTTCACAACACTAGATGACACAATGTAGGAAAAGAATCACCTACATAAATCTCTGTTGGCTCCTAATTTTTGAAATATTGAGGCAGGAAAGCATTAATCAGGAAAGAAAAATCCTTATTGCACGTATGATGATCTAGTGCAGAAATCAAGACAATTGATTCCCAAGTACAGGGGAAAATTATGAATGTTGATCCAAGTAATTTTACAGCATCCAGCTGAAGTCCATCAGAGTTATGCTGATCTAAAACTGAAAAGCCTTGATAGATCCACACTTTTCTACAAGATTCACTTCCCCATGCTCACAAAGTAAAGAAAGACAGGACGGAAAAAGGGGAAGATAGAAAAACAAGTGTTAACAGTGACATCCTTCATTAAAAGGCAGGACATATAAACTAGCTATCAAGTTATGACATTGACAGGGGTCTCAGTTGCTAATGTATATTAAGTCAGTGCTATAGCTTCTTTACTACCACAAGTGATCAACATGTGCTACTATTAAAATTCAATACCACATTTTTTTCACTTTCTGGTGTGCTTGTAGAAATGGTACAAAAAGATGAGTTTCTCAACCTCAGATATCTTTATTACATATTTCAATTAGTAAGACTTACTGTCATCCATCTGGAGACTTGGAGGACAATAAAACTTTTTATGAGTAATTAAATTTGGTAATCCTCTGAAAAGACTTCGGCACAATTTACACTCAAAAATGGTGTCCACATCTTTTAACAAGATATGTTTAAGTTGTTTAGTTCCTGCAATAAAAGAGACATTACACATAAGTAAGGTATTCTGTTCACCTTTTAATTCACACCCTCCCATAAAAGCAGAAACACTTTAAAACAACAATCACATTTTAGCTGGTGTTAATGCTATTTCATTGCACTGTAAGTTTACGATATACATTCCAAGTTTCACTATGAAAACAAGCCTAGTTTGAAGAAAAAAAAAAAAGTCAAGGATTACACACATTACAGTTTACAGGGAAAGCAAGATGTTTGGTGATAAAAATTAACAGTTAACATTAGGAAGGAGTCCATATGACAGTGTATGGTCGCTGCAATACAATTACCCAATAGGAAAAAATAAGCACCTAGAGCTTTTAAAAGACCCTGCAGTATTTTGTCTTTAAGCTCATTCAATGAGTGCTAAGAAAGCAAGATATATGCAGCCATGTCATGTAAAAATTGCACCTAGTAAGGCAAAAAATAAAGACCATACAACCAACCAAAGGGAATAACCTACAGGTCAGGAAATGCTGCATCTAGGTATCTGACCTAAGATCAAGATTATGCTGCTTAGGCAAGACAGTAAAACTGCAGACACATTTCAGCCTAATGAAAGATAAATACATCTAATTTAAGTTAGAAATTTTTCTATTAGAACATAGGTGGTGTGAGAAAACGTGCAGGTTTTCCAGAATATTATACATTGCATATTCAAAAAAACCCCATAAAGATACAGTTCATGAATTCGAGCTCCTGCCTTGCTTAAACTACTAAAAGATTCAGAGCTTAAGTTACACTTCAAACCCACTGCTGCATTTCTCGTCTCATGAAAACTATGAATGTAATACCTACAGTTAGCAACGGATTACTAAATTATTAATACTTACCCACTCTATTGGAATTGGAGAGAAACACTAGCTAAACCAAATTGCACTAATACCTCTATCTTGATCTTTTCTTATCAAGGAATAAGTAAAAAATAATCAAAATCAGTCCCACAAGCAAAAATACAATGTAGCTGGACTAAGAATAAATAATACCAGACAACCACAAAACAGCATCAAGACATTCTTCAAGCTGAAATATAAGTACAAGTTTTCTGTCAGCACAGACACTTAAGGAATCAAACTCAAGAGTCATACTGCAGAACTATTTCCTAAATAAAACTCATTCAAGTATTAATAATTTTGTAACAACTAACAGTTCTTAAATACAAGTGGGCCTTATCAAGACAATTTTTAAATTTCTTGCTTCAATAATACTATTTAAAAATGTTTACAAGTGAGTTTTAGCGAAGCACAGTGTCTCCTTCAACAGTTGCTTATAAATGGGACTCAAACTTGACTATCAAAGGCTACCATCCAGTTTCTGTCCCTTCCAATGCCTTTCCTGAGTCACAATCCTAGCCTCTCCGCTTTTTCTCTCACTGCTCTCCCCTCAGATGTTACTAACCTCACCTTCATATGACCTGCATTTTTACAAACCAACTGGACGAAAATTTAGACTTACAGCAAACTTCACATTTTTAAATTGTAGAGTTCCCCCAAAAGCAAGTTGTTTACTCTTATGTCACCAACCAATACTGATTTTCTGCATATAAAGAAGTCACTGATGAAAATCCAGCTGAACAAAACTGAAGATATTCCATGTAGAGAAGATGCTCCATGTAGATAAAATTGCAGTAAGGTATCAAACTAGGTGTTCAAAAAACATGCCTTCAATTTGGTGATACCACACAATAAACCAAAATTTAGGCATGCTGTAGATGCATGCCCTAGCCACAAATTCTTATCCAAAACAAAACACACAAGTCCCTCATTCTCTCTGCTGTTATACTGATAGCTCAGTCTTTTTCCATTCAGGACTGAAATGGTTTTGCCTAATTCAAATTATTTGGCTTAAGATTTACTGTGTGAAACTTAAGGATTTATGACATACTGAGGATCAGACTACATGACACAGCAGTCACTCCAGCTTCAAACCTCCCTTTTGCAACTATGAAGCTTTTCATTGGTGGAAATACAGAAATTAATTGGTCCTTCAGAATTAAACTATACACCTTGGGCCTGGAAACAGCCAATAATTTTTAAACATCCACTGGTTTTGTGGACACAGCAAGCAGAGAAAAAAATAAGCATGTCCTTATTCCTCATCAACTGCAGATTGTGGCAGCAAGCAGTCAGTCTTCTGCCAGCACATTCTGCCTCCAGCTTACTGAAGCCTTCTCTATTTTGTAGTTAGATCTAATCGGAGCAGGTGATACTTTGTAAAATTCTGTTAATATTTGTAAATGTTGAAGCTAGAATACCATCACAGCCATGAGAAATTGGTACAGAACATTGGTTATTACAAATAGTTCTCTGGCAGATATACCAAAGTATATGCCTTTAGCAAGCAATTTCATTTTTAGAAAAAAAAAATCTAGATTCAAATTCATCTGTTATTCTTAAAACTTTGGATGGCAGACGCTTCTAAAAAAAATGAAAATTAACCAGTAAAATCTTGGTCTAAGTCCTTTTGCCTTCTATGCAATTTCTCTGGTGCAGGTGACTGAACATGGCAAGGTAAGCTGTCAATTTAACATCTGTCAGTGAAGAGATGACCTGTAGCCATAAGACAAGAGGCAGTGATTGTAAACTGAAATAGGGTAGATTTAGATTAGATATTAGGAAGAAATTTTTCATAATAAGGGTGATGAAACACTGGCACAGGTTGCCCACAGGGGTGTTAGAAGCCTCATCCCTGGAAACATTCAAGGTCAGGTTGGACAGGGCTCTGAGAAACCTGATCTATTTGAAGATGTCTCTGCTTATGGCATAGGGAGATGGACTAGATGATCTTTAAAGGTCCCTTCAAACCTGAAACATTCCATGATTCTATGACAATCTGAAAGTAGCCCAGAGACAGAGCACTTGAAACTAGTTTGTGCTATTACCCAGTGACTCCATTAATCTGCTTCAGTGAAAAGAAGCCTTTCATGTATACCTGAGGCCATCTCATCCAAGTACACTGCTTATAAAATGTTTAATAATAAGGTCTCCTGCAGCCAGTTTTCCTTCTTGTTCTAAGTTATTTTAACACAAGTAGAGAGCATTAATATTGTGCCATCCTACAAGATTCAGTTCAGATGTGTCCCATTACACAACAGCCACAGTTTATACACGAAACATTTAATACACTTAACATTCTAGAAAAATCTAGAAACATGTATAGTAGCACTTTAATTTCTGTAGTAACTACCGTGTTCTTGCACCAAGGGTTGCAAAATAAAATGTCTGGTTTGCCGTATCAGAAACACAGAAACAGCTAGAAAACACGAAAGGTTTCAGTCATTTCTGGCGTGCTCATCCAAATGCTCAGCTGTTATTCTTAGGTTTGCTGCTACACATTGCAACTCCAGAAACCAGTCAAATAACAACTTAAAAGTCACACAATAAAGCAATTCTAGAAAGTTCTCATCATCTAAGGAGTTTTAGGATTAACTCATTATTAGCAGCAGGAGGATGACATAAACCGGAACACCAAACTGATTTGTTATGTTTTTGAAGGATGACTACACAGCAGGAGCTGTACCTTCCTTACTTTATACAAAAACCCTTATTAAAAGAACCAGCACCTAATAAAAACATACAAATATTTTACAAATATGTAGAAAGTCAGGTGCTGGTTTTTTTAATGTACTAACAACACCTAACTCTTCTAACAAGCCAATAAACTTCTTAAGAGCCAGACAGTTTCATACCTGATCGAAAACACTCAATGATTTGCTGAATACCAGATTTTGATGTTTGTAGAGGCTGCTGCAATAAGGGAGGATCACCAGGTTCCAAGAGATGCACTGAAATATATAAAAAGGATAATAAGTCACTAGGGAACACTCAGGTGATTTTTATTAAGTTATGGATCTTTTGTACATACGGTAAACTAGCTAAAAAATAAAGGCCCAGACTATTGTAAGAGTTGTCTTCCTACACAATTTCCATCTACACCAACTTAAAAACACCCCATAACACCTCTACAAAAAACAGCCGTAACACCTCTAACAGTTTGCTATCAGTTTGATTATTTAAAGAAAACCTGTACTCAAAGCTATATGTATCAACCACAAAAGCATGTAAATATACACAACCACACTGACTCATTAGACATTTCTATCAATTAAATAAATTCTCCAGAACAACCTACTTGACTTCCACTGTACAAACCAACAGATGTATAAAAAGTATTGCCAAATACTGTACTTCACAGCTAACTAGGTTATTCCAATACTCTCAGTACACAGATAAGCACTGAATCCAAATCTAAAGTAGCAATAATTAGAAAAAAAGGAGAAGTATAACTAAGTTTTACATACAAAAAATAGCTATTCTAATATTTTTAACCAATAAAACCACATTCAAGAAATTATTCTGGTTCAAGCAAACTGCTGAAGTAATACCTTATTTCTGAAGCTTAATTCCACGTCACAATCTTTGCAAAAATCTACTGAAACTAAAACATTTATTGATCAGGGTTATTATTAGTTATTCTAATACACAGTATTTATGCATATGACACTTCCTAATATTCCATTGTTGTACATGCATAATGCAATTAAGCTTTGTCCAGAGAGAAGAATGAAGTGAAATGAGTAAGAGCACTTGCTAAAGAATGTGTTTGCAAAATCATTAATCACGTGTTCTTGTTAATTTCTCATCAAAAAAAATTACTATTTTGTAGCATATAAATTGGCTCCTACTTCCCATTTCATGGGATTTTTAACCCCATTGTACAGTTTCCGTTTCTAAATTAAGCACTGAACATCTCTAAGTGATTTATTTTTAATAAAGAGCAGCAGAGATATAGTATAAAACTATGCAGAGCTATTAAGTGCAAAGAAATTAAACACATCTTGACAGAAAAGCTGTTCTAAAAGATGTAAGGTTATAAATAAATTCAAGCTGAAAAGAACATCAGAAAGAAAAGCAGACTAAGAAAAGAATGATAGAATGAACACTCCACCCAACTACGCTGGCTCCATAATATACTATTATATATCCGAGCACATAACAACCATTACAAATCAGCTAATCGTTTGGGGATCTCTAACACAATGACATATTGTATTCTACTAGCCTATGCCCTGTTCTTTAAAATAGTATATTTTGGTTTGTATACTGCCTCTAATATGCATGTGCAACACCCACTGACATCAAGAGGAGTGACATACGCAAAGCAGACAACACATCGCTGTTATTTGTAAGGCAGGAAAAGTATTTTAGCCTTTTTAAAGCATTATAAGAACTCGAACCCATTTCACCTTAAACACAAAGAAATGTTTCTACTAGCTGAACAATACCTACTCTCAAACTACATTTAATTAAAGGAGCATTACCGAAGTTGCCATGCTCGCACTTTCAACTATTAATTCCCCAAACTGATGCCTTTCTTTTCAAAACACAAGTAAAAGCACCCAAATTACAATATCTACAACAAGGCAACAAGAAAGGAACCAAATTTCCTTTTAGGCTAGCAATTGTAACAGTTTGCAGAACAATTACAAAAGAAACTTAGCAAGCCAGCTGAACCTTCAAAGTATGCTTTATGCTTTTCACTGATGGTATCTTCCACTGAATGCAAATAAACATTTTAGGACTTTGTTGTGGTTTTTCTTCCTCTTCTGAAAACAAGATCTCGAGTTCACCAGAGCCCAGCAGAGGACATGTAAAGTAAAAACATACACAGCAAGTGCAGGAGATTGCCAAAAACACTGTTTCACAAATAAAAATCAGATTATTATACTTTCTGGAAATAAAGGCCAGTAGTTTTGCACAACTTCTTGCCTTCCTCTGCTCACTGCTCACAGTGCCCTTTTGGTGGCTTGGAGATTACTGCACATCCTACAACAACTGAGAGAAATTCCTAAAATAATTTTAACATGACAGGTCAAGAATACAAAAAAACCCAAAAAACTCCAAACAAAATTCAAAAATTTTCTGTATCCAAAACTGTGACTCACGTTGCACATCTGCAACGTCACAACAGCTTCCCCAACATTTTAACGAGGGAGATGAAGAAAAACAGCGAGAGCATCACACAGCCCTGTACCTGGCTCACAGCATCCATGGTGATGGTGGTCAGTCTGACAACACTTGTCCCGCAGAGGCATTTTCGTGCGCACAGCTTACTTTCCTTCTACATCCAGCAGCTCGTTTCTGCTCAAATAAGCAAATTAACTGTCACCTTCGAAGCGCGGGTGGCTCAGGGCGGCGCGAACCCCGCCCGGCGCAGGCCGGCAGGCGCTGCGCCCTCCGCGCAGCAGAAAGTTCCCATTGTTTACAGCC
>NW_009954217.1:1335518-1340029 GCF_000747805.2 Chaetura pelagica
AGCGGAGCGGAGCGCAGCGCCGGGCTCAGCGCCGCGGGGAGCGCTGGGCGGGCGGCGGGAACCGGCGCCGTCCCGGTCCCTGCGTGCGGAAAGGATTGCCGCCCGTCTGCCCCGAGGGGCAGGCCCCCCTGAGGGCACCGGCGCTCCGACACCCGTGGGAGCAGCCGCCATCGCCTGAGGTGCCGTTTGTGCGCCGTTCGGTCTGGTCTGCTTTCTTACAGTTTGAAAAAACAACACAAAACAAAGCAGCTTTTCCAGTAAATCCGCAGTGGATGTGGATGGATCAGTGCTTTCAACACCCGGAGGAAAATCTTCTTTTCTATATGATGTGTGTTCCAAAGACAGGCAGGAGGACGTCAGGGCACAGCAGTGAATAGCTGAGCAGCTGGTGCCTCCAGAGACTTTTGCATGGGGTGTCTGCTTAGTCATACACTTCTTTAGTGTACTTCTTAGTAGCTTCGTTGGCAAAAAGGTAACACAGCTTTTGCCAAAGGAAAGGATGCTAGTTAGGCTTTTTCCACTTAAGGAAAAGCTTCTGGAAGGAAATACACGGAATGAGCACATAATTACGGGGAAAAAAAAATGCTGGGTGATGGTACTAACAGGGAAGTGATCACTTAATGGAGATGGATTCAGCTTCAGATAAAAGTTCAAAGTCAAATCTCCTGTCTGTGTTAGAGTAAGATGTCTTACTAGCACTCTTTCTCAAATCAGACATTTGAGGTTTTGCCATCTCTGACCATCAACTTTCAAGCAATATAATATTTTAAAATATGAACAATTAGTTCACCAAGAAGTTTTCCATTTACAAAGCAATTGGAAGCCAAATTCAAACTCAAATGAAGTCCATTCAGGCTTTGGTTAATGAACTTGAGGCATCTTAAGTATCAGACAACACTTAGAACAGCCAAGCACCAAGTAGCATCTTAACTCTGAAGCACAGAACATCAATCAAAATCTTCAGGTAGAGCATCCAAAAACAGATCTCTGCAGGGTGCTCTCACATTGAGGAGCTCAGCTACATCCTAGAGTTCTGCTACCTTTGAGGCACAGAAGAGGCTTAAACTCCGCCCAGCTGTGTTCAGCCTGCGTATAACGCACTGGGGTAAAACTGAAACTCGGGGAGTGAAGTGCCAGGAACTTGGCTGGCTGCTCTTTTTCTGCACAACAGCCTGCTGACTGTACAACTTGCCCAAGAATTAATGAACTTGGAGAATTAGTATTCCCCACCTCTCAGGAAAGATAGATACCATGTTCAAAGTAAGATCATCTTCTATTCTCACTGATGCCACTGTGCTGAAAATTTCAAAATAGTAGAGTAGCAGCAGCTTAACTTTGCATCTTGGTCATTTACCATGAATTTTGGTAGTCCCATTGCTTGTTGAGTAATCAAAAAAATAATAAGAATAAAAGTATCTTGCAAAGCATAAACTTCATAATTGGAATTCAGAAACTGTTGGTTGTATTTCAAGTGACTGAAGAGGTTGTAACAACTTTTGTGAGTGTCTGAATGCCACCAGCCAGCAGAAGAAAGACGCAAACACAGTCATTTTTCATTTCCTGGTAAACTCCTGGCAGAAAGAACAGGAGTAACAGAAGTCTGTTAACTTTTATTGATTTCTTACAATCCCAATCATCATTCTGTTAGCCCCTAAAGGAAAATCTCTTTCACAGGTTTTTAAAACCAATTATCTGCATGTCCACTCCTGCCTCAGAAAAGTCATGGCAAGACCCGGTGTCTTCAAAGGTGGGATATCCAGTAGTAGTTTCCCCACCTTTTGCTTGAACTTTACTGATAACATCTAAAAAATATTCTCAAGATCCAGCTCATTTGTGGGGACAATGCTGAAAGATTTAAGCAGAAAAGGAATCCCGTGCAGATAAACCATTGCATGGAATCAAGTGTTGGGAAGAATGAGTGCCTGCCCAAATCAGTGGCAATGATGTTCAGCATCCCAGTGAAGCATTTTTTAGCATGCCATAGTCTTTTGCTGATCTCCAGCTCACTACAGAATTTTTTACTGTAATAGTCATCTCTCAGATACTGAGTGACCTTGGTATCAGCTTATAAATGTAATGTCCTAAGTACAAGCATCAAAGACAATGGACAAAGCAAAAGCTTATCAATGGAAGTTCTGTGACTATTTTAATTCTTTCTCAGCTTCAGAAAAACTGTGTTTTCTTACATATCACATGCACAATTTTAGATATAGGTGAAACCCCATATAAAATGATGGAGCAATTTAGGTTGTAGGTCATCTTGCCCAGCTTCCCACTCAGAGTGGGGCTATCTTCAAAGTCAAATCAGGTTGCTCATAGCTTTTCCCTTTCCAGTCTTGAAAATCTCGAGGAGTGGAGATTCCATACCTCTTTGGGCTGCTGCTTCTGTGTTTTGCCACCCTCACTGTGATCTTTTTTCCTTCTATCCAGTAAAGGTTTCTCTTTTGCAGCTTATGGCCATTCCTTCTTGTCATTTTCCCATTCACTTACCAAAAAAGTGTGGTTCTAAATAACCCTTGATGCAGTGAAGCACAGAGATTATCTCCTCTCTGAATATTCCTTTCTTCAAGATAAAGAAACTTAATTCCTTCAGCCTCTGATCTTGTATGCTCTGCTCCTGGAACCATCTTGGTTACCATCTTCTGGATACTTCTTCAGCTTCTGAGTATCTGTTGTTTACTTGGGAACCCAAACTGGACACAGTATTATATATGTGGCCTCACAAATGCCAAGTAGAGGAGAATAATAATTTCCCTACGCCTGCTGGCTAAACGCTTGTTAATGTAGCATGGTGTGTTGTTAGCCTTCACTACCTCAAGGGTGCAGTGCTGACCCTCATTCAACTTTTTCATTAAGGCCCACAGGTCCCTTTTTGCAGAGCTGCTACTTCATTAGCCAGTCCGCAGCCTCGGCTATTGCATGAGGGTTTTTTATCCTGGATGCAAGACTTTGTCCTGTCAGCCCATCCTCCAACTTGTTCAAGGCCCCCTCATACAGCAACACTGGCCTCCAGCACATCTGCCACTCCTGTTTCACATGGTGCACATGCTGAGGGTGCATTACAATTTATCACCCAGGTCAGTTGTGTCTGTTTAACAGCATAAGGCCCTATATTGTAACTTAACGAACTTGAGGAACACCACCCATAACTAGCTCCCAGTAAGATTTCAAACTACCGGCTGCAACCCTTTTGACCCTGACAGTCCAGCCAGATATATACCATGCATACCTACCTTGTAATCTTCCCACCCAGTTACATCTGGGTTTGTCTAGAGGGTTGCCCTGAGAGCCCATGAGGAAACCCTAGCTAAGATCAAGGTAAATGACACGCTCTTTTTTTCCCTCATCCAGAGAACCACTCATTTCATCATGAAAGACAATGAGATTGGTTAAGCAAAATTTGTCGTTCTGCCTTTCTCCTCTCCAGTGTTAGTAATTCCAATTAAATTAAGTACTCTGCTATTTAGTTTGCTGTGTGGATGGGAAGGGGGAGTTGCTTCTTTTGGAGGATGACCAAATAGTAGCGAAATCTTATTCTATCTTAAATGCATTTTCGTAACTTTTGTGTTTCTTTCATAAGGAAGAGCAGAAAAAAATGGGCAGTGTTACATGCATATATGAATCTCAGTAACTTAGCTGACCTTGTAACTTGTTTGTGGGTGGAAGACCCTCATCTGTATCTTGTTGTGTTTAATTCATAATGTAGTTTATAAAATAACCAGTTAGTGAGGAGTGCAAACTAATGCATCCAAGCTTTGACCAGTGACTTCAGCCAGTGTCTGGCCATTGTGTATGAGAAATTCAGATCAAAGTGTCGAAGATTCCAGTAAAGCTCAATTCACAACACTGCTGCAGTTGTTCATCCAAGAAGTTCAACTGGAACTAAGATCCAAATTGAGTTGCACTGTGTAAATGAAGAACAAGCAGATGATACTGCCTGACTTTGGAAAATGGAATATTCCTTCATTCAATATGAATTATAATTGGAATCAATACATAGCTTATAGTAACACTTATTTAATAAAAACGGTGAGGTAAAAACTGGATAAACTTTATTTTTGCTTTACACAAATTAGAAAATTTTCAAATAAAATAAAAACCAGATTTAAAAATAAAAATTAAAGGTAATTCTTCACACAATCCATAATTACCTTATATCCAATGAACAGGGAAATTCATAGCTAAACATACAGTGTTAGGTAGTGCAGGATGCTCTTCCATATAACAATGATTAAAAAAGATTAAAATCTCTTTGATCCATTTTATGTAAATCCTAGGCATAAAATACATTTTTAGAGGAGTTTTGTTGAGTTCAGCTTTTGATCTCTGGCAACTGTTCTCATGTCACAGTTTGACTCAGGTCCGACAACAATGCTCTCGATCCCCCCTCCCCCCAACCCAGGTAGGGAAGGAGAGAGAGAAAAAGAGAGAGACTTGGCTGGATTGAAAACTAAACTACACAGCTTTAATTAAAACACTAATGAATCATACAAGAAAATATATACAATTAT
>NW_009954217.1:1345170-1371612 GCF_000747805.2 Chaetura pelagica
AGCTGCTGCTGGAGAAAGCAGAGAGTTATGGGGGTCACGAGAGATCAAGCCTGAGGATCGACGGTGATGGATGAACAGAGTCCTCCCTGGACACTGGCCATGGACCGAAGAGAAGGGGAGAAGAAGAAGAAAAGAAGTTGTCTCCTGTGATCTCTGACCTTCCTCTGAGCTTACGTAGATATATGGAATGGAATATCTTTGGCCAATTTTGCTGTCCATCTAACTCAGCCTCCTACGGGGGGGGTCACAGATCTCCCCATAGTGTCTGAGCCAGCAGAGTGCAGGTGCAGCCTTGAAGCCTCAGTAGTTAGAAAAACATTCCACTGTCTTATCAGCCTAGCAGAACACACTGTTGCTAGTTACAAGAAAGCTTACTGAAGGAAAAAAAAAAAATCAGTAAAAAGAAAAATTGGCTTCATCCTGGCTCAAACCAGGACATCTCAACATAACCAGGAGACTTTGAAACAGTGTCTTTATTTATTCATTGCCTTTTAGATGATATGGAGCTGTTGAGATGCTTTGAACTGAAATTTCTGTTACAACTTGATAATCAAATTATTTTTTAATTGTTTCTCTGTTGTGGTTAATGACTTTGAGAAATCAAAAATTGAGAATTATTTCTCTTAGTCACTGGATTGTGCTTCCAAATTGTGTAATGAAGTATTCTAGCAAGGGAGGTATTTTTTGCTAGAGGATATCAAAGCATTATCTCTGATGGTTGTGATAGTAGGTTAGGGTCCACTGAGAGGTTTTGTTCTGCCAAAGGGCTGGTAGTAACACCTGCCGAGATGCCTTGCCATCTGTTTATACATCTAAAAGCTGTAAGATTTGAATAGGAAAACTTTTCCTAGTATGCTGTGACCACTGACGTTATTTCTGTTTGGGATGCATTTTGGGTTAAGCACCTGGCTTCACAGTAGTTTTTCCTAGGAGAAAATAATTCTAAGTTGAAGTGAATCAATGCTGTGTTGAGTTCAGTTTTTCAGAGATGAAGGTAAAGTTGCATAAACTCTGAAGGATCTCCTAAGTAATGTGTGCTAATCAAGCAGTGTCACAAACAATAGTCATAAGGTGGTTTACTGCAAATACAAATACTCCATCATACCTTAATGTATCACTCTCAGTTTATCTTACTGATATGTTGTGGCTTCATCAATATTCTCACTGAAAGCATCCCATGATGAACTGTATATTCATAAAGCCCAGATTAAACAAATTTTAGATGTAAAAGTATGAGAGCAATTCAGACTGTTTCAGGCACATTAAGACTCCTTTGTTAGAATCTCTGTGTCCATGATGGCCAGAGAGGAGGAACATTTACCAAGGAAGCAGAAGACCTTGATTTCTAAATCCTAAACTGCAAGTTAGAGACCACTTTTGTTAAGCACAAGGCACAGTTCAATCCAGAATTCAGGAGCTGGAGGGCTAAAGAGAGGTTATCAAAGACTGGCTGATTCTGTTGAGAATGTGATTAACTCGTGGAGGGGGAAAAGAAATACGAGTTCTGGTTGCAGCTCCCAATGGTATTTATTTATTTATAACCAATGATGCTTAAATGGGAAATGAATGAACAAATCTTTAAAGCATAGACAGGTTGACTTTCAGATAAAGGTGCGATCACTCGGACAATGCTAAGTTGTCTTTTCTTGGATCAGTCACTGCAAAAAAGTACCTTAAAATTGTTCTGTGTAGTACAAATAAAACTGTGAGCTACTTTTCATTGTGTCATTTTATAGCCCCATACAACTTGCTTACTGTGTATCTTCATCTGCTTTGTGGTTTATGTGGAATCTGAATTTTAAATTCAGTTATATTTGCATCAAATCTACATTTGCATGATGGTGATGTTCACACTGTCCTTATACCTTAGCCTTGACAGTATCTTATGGAGAATCCCTGGGCTAAAATAATTCTGAATCTTAATCAATCTGTATTCCAGTCTAACAAGCTCTATTCCCCAATTAACACAAAGCTACATTACCCTTTTGGGATAAAAATAAACTGCTATGTGTGTTATCTTAACCATAATTAATTTATTTACAAACTTAGCAAAACTCATAATTAATTAGACTTCTCATGAGATCTAATTCCCTTCTGTGCTTTCTAGTGCACTACTATAAGCTTTAGCAAAACAAACAATTTGCAATGTATCTCTCCCCTAGGAGATCCTTGTCATCATTTGATCACAGATTCAACCTGTTCTGGTTTTTATCCCTTAGAGCCTTCAGTTTTGACTACTGGCTGCACAGTGACACAGCTTCACATGGAGGCAGGAAAAATGTTCAACCCTCGAAGTACTTAGCTCATAACAACACTTTTGTGGAAAGCACGATCTGCTGGTTCAGTCTGCAGCAAGGCTGCACTGGGACTGAAATCCAGGTTGCCCATTTCAGTGCTGCACCTTCTTCTGACAAGTTTCTGGCAGAAGAGTTAGATAACATAAGGAATAAATGTTTGAATTTTTTAGAAAAATCTGTGCAGCTAGAAAAATTGAAGGAGAAAGCTTTGGGAAAGTGCAGGTGACAAGAAGCAACCATTGTAATGCACCAAGAAGACATTCTGAATCATCAGTGATATGGTCAGTAGCCCTCTCTTACAAGGGATAAGGAAAGGAGAAGTCGTAACTGCATTAAAGCTTGGGTAGTTTTTAGTGGGATTTGGCCACTTGTGCCACTGCGAACTTAACCTTAACTAGCCAGCAAGTTCCAGTATTCTTGTTTCCTGCTCATGGATCACTAGCAAGTACAGCATGATTTGCAATTTATCGTGCATATCTTTCTTTACAAAAGGCATCACTTGGTGTAAATATACTCTGTTCTTACTTTTTCTTCCCTTTTAGTTTACTATTACCTGCCTATCTGGGTACAAAAGTACACTTCCCCTGGCACAGATAGTTTATTTAAAAAAAGAATGAATCTTACAAAATACATTAGAAAAGATTGAAGACTTGCTTACAATATCATGTAATGAATTTAAATCTTCTTACCACATTCAGTTTTCACCCAGTCCAGAGATGTTTGCTCTGTACAGCCTTCCTGTAGAATGAACATAAAGTTAATTTAATTCATGTTTTCATCCCTGATTAATCTGATTAATACAAAATACAAACACATATGCAACACAATGAGATGCATGCTTTTAGAAATAATTTCATTGAGACATACATATTTTAGGCTTTAGTTATACTTTTGACATGCACTAGGAAATGAAGGAGAATGCATCTGGATAAGCAATTTGAGTCTGAAGACAGACATGATCTAGCATGCTGATTCACAAGGTGATCATATTCTGTACCACACAGTGTATATAAAAACTATTCCTATTTATGAATCTAGTGAGGTTTAAAATCAGTATAAAGCATTGCTAGCTGTCTCTTTCTTTTGCAAAGGATGCAGACTGTCAAAGAGAGACAGGAGGGAAGAAAAGACGTAAGAATCTCTAATCCTTTCAGTGGAAAAGATAAGGGAGCATACTCCTAAACTTTTCTCAAAAAGTGGTAGTGAGGGGAAGATATTGGAGAAAATTGGACAGGGGCAGTCATATGTTTCTCTGTGTGTGCATATGTATGTATGTGTATGTATGTACACATGCAGTTGTATGGATATTGCATGTGAAGGCACGGGAAGCAGTTGAGAGTGGAGGGTACGAGAGTGAGAGAATATATCAGGGAGGAGTCTCAGAAGAGATAAGTGGGAATGAAAAGAAAAGATGAAAAGTTGGGAAAGGCCTAAAAAAGGTTTAGAATGAAATGCGGTAATCTGTTGCAATAACCTAAAAATTATGCAGGCAAGACTGAAAGCAAGAAGTGTAACAGAAAGGGGGAGGGAGAAGTAGGAAGTTAGGAATGAAAGTACAAGCAGTAGAATTCATTAAATCAAGTTTCCTGTGGTTTTATTACTTATAATGAGAGTGTCCTGTTTGTTGATCATTTTCTTATCATTTGCAGTAAAAGCAAACTGGAATTCTCCTACACCTCTTCAGAAAATAAAAAATAGAATAAGGATACAATAAAAAGACCTCATAGTGGCCTTTCAGTACCTGAAGGGGGATACAGGAAAGCTGGGGAGGGATTTTTCACAAGGGTTTGTAGCAAGAGGACAAGAGGTAATGAATTTAAACTGGAAGAGGGGAGATTTAGATTAGACATTAGGATGAAATTCTTCACCATGAGGGTGGTGAGGCACTGGAACAGGTTGCCCAGAGAAGTTGTGGATGCCCCATCCCTGGAAGTGTTCAAGGCCAGATCAGATGGGGCTCTGAGCAACCTGACCTAGTGGGAGGTGTCCCTCCCTATGCAGGGGGGTTGGAGCTAGATGATCTTTAAGGTCCCGTCCAACCCAAATAATTCCATGATTCTATGAAACATAAGCATCCAGGTTCCAGGTCTAATCAGTGCAACAGTGCTTAGCAAATCCAGAAATAGTAAGATTATTTATATTCAAAAATGAAGCAACTATTTGCATAAATTTATTTGTACATGTGAATGTCTGTACGTAAATCAAGTCATATATGGAAGGATAATAGCAAACTTTCAAATTTCTTTTGAGACATTCTGATTTTATTAGCAAGCTTGCAAGATTGTACTCAAGATCAAGGAGCAAATACAAGTACTTTGAGATGTCTGAAGACAAGCCATGAAAACTAAAATAATAAGAGCGCTGAATCTCAGAGTACTGTCAGAAGTCCAATATATAAATTAGTAAAATCCAACTAACCCAATCAGCATTAAAATACTATTTCATGTAAAGAAGGGCTACAAATGATAAATCACATGACGTAATGAAAGAAAAGTACAAAGGCACATGACTAATGTACACCAGTGATAGGCAACTGATAAGCTAGTCTAAATATGTCTAAGAGAGAGCATATACATATAAATTAACTGAAGTGCAGCTCTGCCCTCAGTGGGAGACTGATTTGGTTTCT
Source organism: Chaetura pelagica (assembly GCF_000747805.2). Taxonomy (NCBI): domain Eukaryota; kingdom Metazoa; phylum Chordata; class Aves; order Apodiformes; family Apodidae; genus Chaetura; species Chaetura pelagica. The sequence continues at coordinate 1,350,097 of NW_009954217.1, forward strand.
ACACTCTGCCTGGCTCTTCTCAGCTTGTGGAAATGTTTTAACACAGAGACCTCTGTCAAAATTGGTTGAAATTTTCAGGAAGGTTCCAAAGGTATTGCAGGACCTGTACTGACAGAATGTGCAACAGACTAACACTTGCTTTTCAAAGAAGTGAGGCTAGAACTGTAGAGGAGCAAAAAGAGCAGAGAGATTTATTCAGATAGACAGTTGATTGCCACTGCATTAAAGCTAAATGCAGTTTGCACTTCCACTGCAAATTACATTTACTTCTACAGTAGCAGCATGTCTAATTTGAGCTAGAAATCCAAAATAAAGGACCCTTTTATTAAAATAAAGTCAGATACAGTAAATGAAAGGTACAAATTGAGAGGTATGAAACAACACAAATCTGGAAAAATTAGTATAAAACAAGTGTGATGAAAAGATTGACACAAGGCTATTCCTATTTCAATGTCCAAAATCCCTAAATGCATTAGAAAGATATACACTAAAAATTAAGGAATCAGATGATTAAGAATTGATTACAGAAAACAGTATTCAGCAATAAAAGAAATGGACAGTTACAGGAGTTGCAACATTTCAGCAGCCTCCATGCAAGCTGGGATTAGACAGCAATGACAAATACTCTTAAGGAATCAAACCTCAAACAGAATGAATCCCTGTAGTGAGCAGGACTGATCTGCTCTGACTCTGACCTACTGGGTCTCTTACATTTTGACAGTACCTGTGTGAATGAAATTTATGGAAATGGAACTTAACTGAACTGAGATTGGCAGAGGATATTTATGCAGAGGATATTTTGTCCCTGAAGGAGTTCAAAAGACAAGCCAAGGTTTTAACACACCTGTCAGTTTACCTTTCAGTCTCCCAAGTGCTGAAGCAAGTAATGGAAGACTTACTTCCTGTTATTAAGTATTTAGAAGGGGATATGTAAAAGCCTACATATACCTGCCAAAAGTACAACTAATAACAGGTCATCATTTTTTTTCTTAATGAATACTAAGCCTTGAGAAAAAGAGAAGTGGAATCTAGCAGGATTTCAGAAAGGCTTTTCATAGTTTCTTATATAGGATCCTCACTCTCATAAACAAGCTAATGTGACTAGAGAACCACATGCAAACAGAGCTTATCAGTGGTTTACTGTCAAACTAGAAAATGATACAAAGACTCTATCCTGGTTCCATGCAACTAAATATGTTCAATCATAACTCAGTGTGTTTGTTAAATTTGTAGATTATTTCAAGCTGAAGGATCTGCAGGTGCACAGAAGGCCAGCATGAGAATCTGAAATTATTTTGATGAATCTACAAAAGTATAATCTACAAAAAGAAGACATATTTCAAGTTTGGAAATGTGAAATTCTGCTGTCATGTAAGAAGGGACACTATGTGGGTGGAACACTGGCATTCGTGATTTAAAAAATCATAGGGGTGAATAAGGTAAAGATGCTAGCAGAATGTGTGTGTACATGAATCTCTGTGAATTGTATTCCTAAGTAGAATAATTATATCAGAGCTACAGTTTATCAGATTACCAGAATGGTGACAGTTATTGCAAACTACTAAGGAAATTAGTGAGGCAGAAAGTTATAATAATGACAGTCTTCATTTATTTGCTGTCATGCAATCAAGATCCCCAGCAATCAGGAAGCAGTTTGAACAGCAGATCTTGAGATAGTAAATGTCATGGACAAAATTATATGAGATTTCTTCAATAGTAACATTCAAATTTTGAGGAGAAAAGGAAAATTTGAAAGTAGCTGATAAAACAAAGTTTGCATTGGATTGGAGACTATTAAAAAATCATGTTATGGGCCAAAGTAAGTTAAAAAACTTCTCCATTAGTAATATATCAAAGTTATTTAAAACTAAAACAACACTAGTGTGATTAAACTGAAAAGGGAGATACTAAAATATAGAAATAGCTTCAAAAAATGTAGTCATGTCCAAAAGAGGAAAAAAACATAGAATCATAGAATCCTAGGGGCTGGAAGGGACCTCAAAAGATCATCTAGTCCAACCCCCCCTGCCAGAGCAGGGTCACCTAGAGTACATCACACAGGAACGCATCCAGGTGGGTTTTGAATGTCTCCAGTGAAGGAGACTCCACAACCTCCAACAGAAAGAAAAGCATTATGAAGTTAAATGTCAAATCACAGAGATATTTGGAAGGAGCCGTAGCTTAGGTGTTAAAGCCATCTTAACCACATCACAAAAAAGCAGCTCTCAAGAAAGGTAAACTGTATCAGAAAAATCTAAATTAATTCTTTGCATCAGTTTTCACTGAAGAGAAGGTCAGGGCAGTTCTTTATGCCATTCTTTACAAGGGATGAGTCTGAGGAACTGTTTTGATTAAAACTATTTATAAGAGATTTTGTAACAAACCAATAAAACTAACCATACTAAATTGCAAAGACAAGTTGGTAATTACCCTCTAGTTGTAAAGAAATTCAAATATGACATTGCTGAGCAGTGGTACAAAACACTGACAAATGTGACACCAACCTTAAAACAGGCTCCAAGAGAAATTCTGGGTACTGCCAGCCCATAAATCTGATATTTTTAATAAGTTTTCTTTCTACATAATTAAATATTGTACTAGTAGATACGTGGATAAATATAACATACTGACAAAGAGTCATTAGAACTTCTGTTGGGGAGTCATGTCTTACCAATCCATTAGAGATCTCTGAAGGAAGTAAGAAGACAAGTATCATCTGATTTATATATTTTTCATAGATACTCTTATCAAAGGCATCAGATAAGTTAAACTGTTATACATACATAAAAATAAGGTTAAGTAATCGTGTTTTACAATGAGAATAAAATATCAGTGGAGACCCCTTAAGAGTCTGAGGTAGAATCTTTGTTGTATAAAGCAGTCATAACCATATAGAACAGGAGTGAATTGTGAAAGGACAGAATTTTAAGGCTATTAAGTATTTATTATGCATGCTAGACAAACATAAAACTGACTGAAAGGGAACCACAGGGATCTCAAAATACTGAAGGACTTTTCAATAAAAACAACCAAATTAAATCATGACAAGTATAATACCATGCACATGAGATAAAAATTCCCTAATTATAAACAGATAGCAGATGTCTCAAACTATTATATCTATTATCTTTCAGAAAGAGATCTGGAACCCCTGGAGGAAGAAAGAAACACTAAAGAAAATGTTAGAAATTACTAGGAATAGGGAGAACAAAACAGCAAATCCCATTATGTCTCTGTGTCAACTCATCTTAATGCTCCTTTTGAACACCTGATACAGTTCTGATTATATGTTTTCAAAGAGGCTTTAGAGAATTTTTTAAAAACACTACAAAGGTGATTCAGTTACTGAGATAAAAAACAGCTTCTGTACAAGGGTGGAGAAAAAGGATCAAGACTTTCCATGCTTGGAGAAGGGATGATAGAGAGGGATAAGATGTAGGTCTATACAATTGTAAATGGTTTTAATAAGATGACTAGGGTGTGCTTAGTAATTATTTCTAACCTCACAAAAGCTATCAGACTCTCAATGAAATTATCAGGCAGCAAGTTAAACATTAATAGATCTTAATATAATACATAACTAAATGGTGAGCCTCATTGCCACAAAACACTTGGGAAACTACAAGCACGAGTTAGCTCCAAAAGTGATGGATAAATGGATGCATAAATGTCCACATATAGCTGTAAATCATGATGGCCTTCAGTCCAGGGAGCTCTTAGGCTAAGAAGATAAAGCAGACACAGGATCATTGTTATGCTCGTCTTGGGAATTTCTGCCTTCTGTTTTGAACATAGTTCTGGGTTTCACTGCCTTTCAGTCAAGCATGAAAGGCCACAGGTTCTTACAAAATATAAACATATGAAGAAATATTTCTTTTCAGCTCAATTCTAGTAAATCATTAGCTGCAAAACTGGCCAGGTTTTGGCATTGCATTTCAAGAAAAATGGTCCAGAAGAAATCCATAAGTATGAAAAATGTCCAAAGAACATATTAGAAGCATCAAAAGCATTACAGATCTTTAATTTAGACAAGAAACTTCCAATATGTAAAAAATACCATCAAAGAAGGAAGAAAAAATGTTCACCAGGTCATAAAAATAAATAAGATGTAAAAAACTTAAACTGTTGCAAAGAAGATTTAGGCTAGACCTCATGGAGGATTTTTTAACAGCAAGATCTCAAGTGTAGAATTTCTATCATCCTTGGGTTTCCAAACATCTATTAGACCTATATCTTCACAGTTTAAATGCAGATCACTCTGAATTATGGAGGTCAGTGGGTTACATATGTGTTCAACATCCATTAGATTCCTATTGTTTTCTAGCCATTTGAGAAATGGCTTGTCTGAAATGTGTGTGATAAATGCATACTATTTTGATTGCATGCTGGCATGCAGCTATTCATGCTGTCTCTGTGTATATATATTTTCTTTTTCACTCCATCTCTAATAATCTATAATTTTATTTACACATTTGGCAACTTGTTCCTCACAGTCAAATTCCTCTCTATTGGCTTGCAACTCACTGCTTAATCATGTTCCCTGTATTTTGTCACATTCCCTATCTCATTTATCAAACAGCCAATGCTGATTTCTTCTTATTTTTATAAGGAGAGCTTCTAATTTCTTTTTACTCACTTGTTTTATTTGATTTACTTATTTATTTAATTGAGCATGTTATACTAAGATCAAGACCATCCCCCAATTCACTATTTTCTCTCAGGAAATACATATTCCCCTGGTTAAAACTTAGATTAAATTACCCAAATATTTTGCTTAATCATGCTAGAGGGGGAAATACTTTTTGCTTTAAATTTAGTGCAAGCTGTTAGCAGCATTTATACACAAAGGTTAGGCCTGCTGGGTAAGGCAAGAAGCAAAGGTGTCAAAGATTTAAATGTGCTTCTTTTCCTGGCCACTAGCAGCTGCCAGCTGTGGTTGTGCCACAGTGGATCATAGAATCACAGAATCATAGAGTATGCTGAGTTGGAAGGGACCCATCAATATCATCGAGTCCAACTCCTGTCCCTGTGTAGGGCACCCCAGGAATCACATCATGTGCCTGAGAGCATCATCCAAACACTTCTTGAACTCAGGCAGGCTTGGTGCTGTGACCACTTCCCTAGGGAGCTTGTTCCAGTGCTCAAACACTCTCTGGGTGAAAAACCTTTTCCTGATATCCAACCTAAACCTCCCCTGATCCAGCTTCCTGCCATTTCCCTGAGTCCTGTCATTGGTCACAGGAGTGAAGAGATCAGTACCTGCCCCATCTCTTCCCATCCTGAGCAAGCCATAGACTGCAATGAGGTCACCCCTCAGCCTCCTCTTCTCCAAACTGAGTAATCCAAGTGACTTCAGCCACTCATCATAAATCATCCCATCCAGACCCTTCACCATTCTCATGGTTCTCCTTTGGACACTTTCCAATAGCTTGATGTCCTTTTTGTATTGTGGTGCCCAAAGCTGCACACAGTACTCAAGGTGAGGCCGCACCAGTGCAGAGCATAGTGGGACAATCACCTCCCTTGACCAGCTGGCAATGCTCTGCTTGATGCACCACAGGATTTTGTTGGCCCTCCTGGCTGCCAGGGCACACTGCTGGCTCATTGTCACAGTTTGACTCAGGTCCGATTAATTAAAACACTAATGAATGATACAAGAAAATATATACAATTATATACAGATATATTCAGGTATGGGCAAAAGCCTCTCGCCTCCCCCCACCCCAGCAACTCCCACAGCACTTCCCTGAACTGGGAAGAGTCCCAAGGAATCCCGAAGCTGCTGCTGGAACAGAGCAGAGAGTTATGGGGGTCAGGAGATCTCGAGCCTAAGGGTCGACGGTGATGGATGAACAGAGTCCTCCCTGGATGCCGGCCATGGACAGAAGAGAAGAGAAGAAGAAGAAGGAAGGAAGTTGTCTTCTGTGATCTCTGACCTTCCTTTGAGCTTACGTAGATATATGGAATGGAATATCTTTGGCCAATTTTGCTGTCTAACTCAGCCTCCTACGGGGGGGGTCACAGATCTCCCCATAGTGTCTGAGCCGACAGAGTGCAGGTGCAGACTTGAAGCCTCAGTAGTTAGAAAAACATTCCACTGTCTTATCAGCCCAGCAGAACACACTGTTGCTAGTTACAAGAAAGCTTACTGAAGGAAAAAAAAATCAGTAAAAAGAAAAATTGGCTTCATCCTGGCTCAAACCAGGACACTCGTATTCAGTTTGTCTTCAACCAGGACCACCAGGTTCCTCTCCACCATGCTGCTCTCCTGCCACTCGTTCCCTAGTCTGTACTTACCACCAGGGTTGCCCCATCCCAGGTGCACAATCCAGCACTTGCCCTTGTTAAACTTCATGTGGTCGGTGACTGCTCATCTCTCTAACCTGTCAAGGTCTCTCTGCAAGGCCTGCCTGCCCCCAAGGGAGTTGACAGTCCTTCCCAGTTTTGCATCATCAGCAATCCTTGCATCTGGATATGTGCATGCACACTGGAAAACCAGAGCCTGAACTCTGTGTGGCATGGCACTTCCATGCTTTTTCAGAATTTCAGCTATCAGCTACTAACTTTGTGTGCTAGGCCCCCAAAGGGGATCAGTTTTTCAAAGGTATTTATCCCTGCTTTCTGAAAAACTAGCCCTGAGAGACAACAAACAAACAAACAAACAAACAAAACATCCCAAATCACCCATATCTATGACAATCTTGATTATTATTCAAAGGAACAGGTATCCATTCCCTCAGAGCTATCTGCAGAATCAAGACCTGAGTGAAAAACATCATTTTTACAAACTGTGATTTCAACCAGCAAGCTTACGGTTTTGTGCAGAACTACATGGTGGGTAAGAGTTCCGTGCCTGTTATATTCCAAACTGATTGTTTTTAAAGCTACAAAACATTTTTCTTTCTTAATTGCACAAAAGCTTTGTCAAATTGCTTGGGACAAACTCATCTTCTAGAAGCAAAGACCGGGAGATACATAATCTGGAAGCCTGTTACATTAAAATGGGATTAGACAGAAATGTGCCACTTCATCCTTCTCTTTGGAGTAAGCCAAGATGTAACAAATGATGGCAGAATAACTGTGGGGGAGATTATGCATGCCTGATGGAGTGGACCAAGAGAAATTCAGGCTAGCAGCACCAGTATCATAAATGAGACATCCAAGGTTGAAACTATTTCTCATTCCACCTAGAAGTCTACTAGAGAATCAGAAGGACTTTGTTTATAGTTGTCCCTCTCAATGTACATAATCCTTTCACATGCTTAATGTTCCTTGCTTACATGTGCTGTTTCTCCCTTTTGATTGGCAGTGATATTGTTGTGGCAGAAGAGGTTTAAAGTTTTTGTAATTCACTCCCTTGTTCCAGCCAGCTAAGATCAAGGCCTTTGTCTCCTCTTGATTCTAGGAAGTTCGGTTTATTTAACTCTATTGTTTTCACCTCTTTTTTTTAAAAAAATGGTTTTCACTTAGATTTCCTGTAGATGTCTCCTATAGTTTTATGGCATCCCTTCTTGTCCAGCTCCACTGGCCAACCCTGATGATCAGAGAAATACAGTATTCTTAAATAGCTGCCCCAAAGAGCTATCTGATTCCATTCATATATGTCCAGGAAAAGCATACATCTACCCCAAGCCAGTGCTTCATGTTAATTCTTAAAGGTGATAAATATTGTGGGTTTTTTCCCTGTTATTCCAAATAGGTTTTTAATGTCATTTGCTAATGTTTAATTTTACATAATTTTAACAGACTACTAATAGGCCAGTCCTGGTGTTACCTGATCCTGCTTAAAAATACTTACAGAAAATGTAAAAAGGCACCAAACCTTCACCTGAAGCGTCTGTCCATTATTGGAGCTTTGTAAATAGGGATTAGTAAATAATAAGAGTAAGAGTTAGAGAAACAGAAATATCTTTTTGCTTTGTGGCTGCTTGACTTTTTCTTGCTTACTTACCATAAGTCCCCTTAATCACTAGTCTCTCTAGTTAAAAGTAAGAAAACTGTCAGAAACTTTTTAAGAGAAAGAAATACCTTTAACATTTTAACATTTTTAAGAGAAAGAAATACCTTTGGATTTCTGAGGGGTGATCTCATCAATGTTTACAAATATGTAAGGGGTGAGTGTCAGGAAGATGGAGTTAGGCTTTTCTCAGTGATGACCAGTGATAGGACAAGGGGTAATGGGTGCAAAATGGAGCATAAGAGGTTCAAGGTGAATATCCGAAAAAATTTTTTTACTGTGAGAGTGACAGAGCCCTGGAACAGGCTGCCCAGGGAGGTTGTGGAGTCTCCTTCACTGGAGACATTCAAAACCCACCTGGATGTGTTCCTGTGTGATGTATTCTAGGTGACCCTGCTCTGGCAGGGGGGTTGGACTAGATGATCTTTCAAGGTCCCTTCCAACCCCTAGGATTCTATGATTCTAGGATTTCTGCACAGATCACAAAATTATAAAACATTAACAGAGAGAAGAGGAATTTAAGAAACTTTTTTTACAGCATAACCCAACATTTTCTATACAGTAAAACAGCTTATGAAGTTATCTCCTGTAATTTTTATAATCTAAAATTGTTTTAAAATTTAAAAATTAAGAGTCTAAATGTAACCTTCCAAGGCCTTAAGCATAATTCTGCTAGAAGTGCTAGAGCCTACTGCTGCAGATATTAAACATGAAAAGAACATTAAAAGAACACTGAAATTGCAAAGCTATTATTCACCCAGTGCCTGTAATGCACTGAGCTCAGTTAATGACCGATTCTCCAATAAACTTCTTTCTCCTGATTTTGTAGTGTATCCAGTGACCTTTTTTACTGTAACCAATTCAATTCTTGCTCTGAATTATTAATTTTCTTAGAGGTTCTTCCATAATACCTAGCAGTATAGGAACTGAATACTTCCAAACATTTATTTTCCCAAATGATTTTAGAGATATTACTCTTTCTTTTACTGACTGTGAAACACACAGAGACACTAAGGTCAAAAAGTACTTACTTATTTTGAGTGCTTGGTTTGAGACTGCTACGATGTAATTTTTCAGTGGAAGCAGCATAATACTGACTTCATTAAATTCAAAGTGCATTTGTTACTTCAGAGGTTGCTATGAGCACTCTTTCTAATGGAACTGCAGTGTTTCAAATTGAGTATCCAAAAACAAATACAAAATTGATGATGATGGGAGATAAGAGAAGCCTAGTTTAAGGTACTTGCATAGCATCTAATAATGTGAGAAAGGGTCAGAAAGTAATTCTCTAAGGTTGCCACATCGGATCAGTCCCATTTTTCCCTCTCTCCTTTATAGCACTGCCTTCCACATCCAACTGCTTATTCTCCACCATTTGCAGCAAGAATAGCCAGCCTTCTGGATCCTATGAACTTTATGCCCATAGTCTCTGAGTAACAACACTGGGAAACTCGAGGATGACTGACAGACAAGAGATGATCACAGTTTCCTAAGGACACCATCTGTCCTTGCGGAATGAATCTAGATTATGTTACAGCAAGTGTTACCTGGGGTTTATTTCTCACCACACCAAGGAGTTGAAGAAACAAACACCTTCAAGTAACAAAACATTCCTGTCACTACACAGCTACACAACCCATAGCATAGAAGATACCTTTGAATGTTTGAAATCCCATATATCACTTAAGAATTTTTCTAACTTGAACCCCTTAGTTCTAGGCCCTTCTCTTGCCTTTTCCTTATCATCTACTTCTAGTCTGTCTAGAGAACTAGTCCAGACATCCCAGGTACTGATGGTGCATTCTGTGTTGTTCCATGACTCTAAAAACTCTCAGTTTCCCCTCTTCTTTCACTTTGCAAACTCAGTGGGCCTAGTTGTTCCCCTGCAGTTTGTTTCAGTCTTCTCTTCCTACACCACTTTCTGTTTTCTGTTCTTGATCTATTAACACTTGATTCAGTGTGTGTTCTCATCCATTCAGTCCAAGCATGAATTTTCAGAGCATTAAGAGTAAGAGCACATGACAGTTGACAACAGCAAACCTTGCTCGAAAGCAGTTAATCCCAGTTCACTTCAGAACTTCAGAAAAGTTCTTCTCAGTTTGGGCCTGAGATACCCAATGCAGAGTCTTTGGGAACTTTTGCTAAGAATCTTAGGCACATCTTTTGCAATACTGGCAGGATAGAAGAGTTTCAAAAGCCTGTAAGTGGACCACATGTGAGCAGACATAAAGATCAATACATTTCAAGAAATGTGCACGAAAGTATTAAGACAGTAGAACTCTCAAATTGTCAGGTTTAAAAAAAAAAAAAATACAAAACCACATAGTTCTCCCTAGCCTTGTTAGTGGAACGAAGATTTCGATTATTCAGTCTTAGACAGTAATTTTTGAGCCCAAGCAGTTAATATTTGCAATGTGATAGAAAAATAAAACCTGGATGTTATAAATGGGAAAACATCAGACAACAATAATGTACCAATAAGAAGCACTGCCTTTACCACATCATTGCAGAGCCAGGAGCTTCCCTAATCCCAGCAGCTTTTGCTTTCTGCTTCCACTGAGCTGGAAAGTTGTGTTTTCATAATGTAGTACCTCAGACAAGGCAAAGGACTGTGCAAGAACTGTGAAGTGACCTAATGAGGAACAGAGGAGGAAGGGGGTATGTGAGGAGCAAGGACTGGTTGTCTCTCAACAACAAGGGATTTCTCTTTGGTGTGAACTATGTAGAACACAGTAGAACATGCCCTTATAGGAGGACCTTGAAGAAAGATGAAGTTCATTTTCTTCAATCCCAAATGACATCTATGTCTTAATTCTTTCCCTTCTTGCGATTACTTCTGTCTCCAGTCAAGGAGCTTGGACTAAGATTGTTTTACAAGAGTCCAAGCTTTCTGAGTAGAGACAGAAACAGTAAGCTGCAGAGGAGAGGAAACGTAGAAGCAAGGAGGAGCTCTTTCAAACTGTATTCTGAACCACAGAACAGCTAAGCTAGCAGATCCCATTCCCTGGTGATTCCTCGGGACTTTACCTGTCTTATGGAAGCAATGGCAACTCACTCAGCATAAGAGATCCAAAATTGTAATACAAATCCTCAGATCTCTTTATCCACTTAGGAGGCCTAAAATCATGTTCCTTTTTTTATTCTTGGTTAACAAATTCCTAAAGGATGAGCCAGAGTTGACTTTAGACCCCCATGTTCTTGGCAGAGATGCTAAACATTAGGGTCGTAAATGCTGTAAAAAGAGCACAAGTGTAGTATCTTTTACCTTTCCTTTAAAATAAAGGATATATTTTTCTCTTTTAAAAATTAAGGGTAAAATCCTTAACTCTTGACAATTTTATTTTATTTTTTTAAATGGCCATCTTATATATCCCACTCCAGAAATGGCCAGGCAGTGTTTTTTTGCAACTCTGAACTTAGATGCATACTCTGGCACTGCAGTGATCTCATGAGTTTAGCTCTTATGCTCAGCAATCCAGTGCAGTGGTAACTGTTCTGCAGTCCTGTCTGAGCTGCTCAGGCTCCTTTGCACTGTTAAGCACACAGTGTACAAATAATGGAGGAAAGGAAGGCTTGTAACAGTTAGCCATACCAAGGTTGGCTGTAAACAAGATTTCTGTGGAACATTCACAAAACTACACAGGAGCACAAATTGCTCACAATTTATTTTAAGAGCATCTATCATGTAAGTAATCTTGAAAATATTTTCCAAATTACTGAAGTCCCAGACAATAAAGCAGATGCAGTTTTGTTGCAACACTTTTGAAAATTAAGATGTGTTTCTTCAGTTTTTATTATTATCTTCATTTTTACTTCCATAAATTCATATAAATTTGTGTGACTTCATACCTTAAATTGTATATATAATTAACTGAATGCAAGAACTTTACTTTCTTGAACATCCTTTCTCACACATTCCCTCAGAGTGAGTCTATTATTTCTTTTCTTTCTCTGCTCTTGCTAGTATGTTGGTTTTTGTTTTGTTTTGTTTTTTTCAATTCCTTTAGAAATAAATTTTCCTCCTCAGGAGCAGTTAATCTTCTGTACCTCAGTTCTAGCATTAGCTCTGATGAAGGCTCCTCTGCTCTCTTGCAGACAAATCTGTACACTGAGCCTTCATTCTTCAGAAAGCTATAGCCTAACAAATCTGCACAAGGACCTCCTCTCTCCATCATAAACAAAAAAATTGCCTTTTTCCTTCCAGCAGTAGAAGGTGAATGAATGCAACCTCCACTGCTTTCCCAGACTGAATGCTACTGCAGGCTGGGTAGAAGGGCACCATGAAGGTTGCTGCTGTCACCAAGGTAAGGGGAAAAGGGGCAGACCAGCAAATGCTAGATCTGCTTTGGGCTGCAAATGCAGGAAGGAAAGTGTTGTGCAAGTGTTTGCTACTCAGACAGCCTTTCCCATCCCCTCTGAGAAAGAAGAGCAGACGTTTGGAAATTTACTGCATGGTAGATTCCATTTGTGGGCTATCTGTTGAAATTCATTGACCAGGGACAATAAAACACTTGTGGATGATTGATTTGCTAATGTTTGTAAAATGCTTTGAAATCCTGACACACAAGATTTCCTTGTTAATATCCACTAGATTATGGCAAATAATGAATGGATATGAATGATAAGGTTCCACTGCAACAGCAGGCATAGTAGAAGCAGTGGCCAGTATCTCCACAGTCATGTCATAGTTGTCAAATCAAGTAGTAAAATTTGTATGCAGTATAGTACCTCATTTTACTAGTGTACTCATAAATCAAAAATTTCCCTTTAAAGTAATTTGTTTGCATTATATTTTGCAAGTGAATTGATAAGTAATCACTACTTAGTGTTTTTGCTGTTTGATCTTTTTTTTTAATTCCTCTGCTATACTTCTTGGAAGTGTTTCAAATGACAGATGGTGAATGTTTTTCAGTTCTTTGTTGCACTCTTCACAGTCTAACTCGTTAGCCTTCATTGTAGAACCAGAACAACTATTTTGTGAGCAGAAAAACAGAATCAGAAGTTTTAGCTACATGAGTCAAAGACAAGTAGAAGAACTATACAAATATTTTATATACTGGGACAATATTATTATTTATTCAGATTTAGGTGACAGGAGACTTTGGTTTTGACCAACCTAACAAAAATCAGTTTCTTTCAAAAAAAAGATGGAAGATAACAGGAAAAGAGATGGTTGCTGACAGAGAGTAGGGACCAGGAAACAATGAGGCAGTGGTGCCAGCATCCAGTCTTTTAGCAAATATTATTCAAACAAAGAACTTTGAGAAGGGGCTTGTAGCTACTGAAGTGGTTCCAGATATGCACAAAGATTTCGTCCCCAGCCTGCAGGGCAGCTGAAGCATAACAAATAACGTGCTTCTCTGATGTACTCTAGGTGACCCTGCTCTGGCAGGGGGGTTGGACTAGATGATCTCTCGAGGTCCCTTCCAGCCCCTAAGATTCTATGATTCTATGATTCTATGAAATATCAACAAGGAGTGCTGTAGGCTGCCATCATTCACAAGCAGATGGAGATCCACATTTTGATAGGGAATATAAGAAAGCCAGCTGGACAATAGTGCTAGCAGCAATAAGTAGGTTCTGATGGAGGAGAAACCCATGGAGAATGGTGACATAGTCAACATCACAAAAGTGTTCTTTTGGAGGAATGTGATCAAGAAAAGGCAGGATCAACCTGCAACCTGATGTATGCTGTGACATAAGAAGGTGGTGTTGATTACAGTAGAACAAACGAAAGAAGGGAAAAAGTCTGAGGGAAAGACTAAGATTCATGTTCAACTAACAGTCCAGGAAATGCTGGGAACATATGCAGTATGCCTTAAACTGTAGAACATTGAAATAATAATGAATGAGTTCCATAATGAAGCTTTCCATGCTGCAAATAATTATTTAAAACCAATTAAAAAGAGCTGTTTCCAAAACACCTAAGATACTGCAGAGAACCATTACTGTCAAACTGTCATTTACTAAGAGCTCTGAAATATCTCCTCTAAATGTTAAAAATAATTACTAGTCATGAAACAAATGCTGAAGGCCTAATTTTACATGCCTGTTTCAAGCCAAGCTCACAGACAGCAGGTTGATTAAGTCAGTGGAAAAATGCCCAATAATATTTTAGTATAATAACTCTTGTTATAAAAAGCCAAAATGTGTATTTCTAATCACCTATTTTAATAATCTTTTAATAAGATGCTTTACTTGAAATTAATGTGATACATAATGTTATATTAAGCTAAATTAACCAGCATCTTTTAGTTATGGTTCTGCTGGAAGAGGAGCTGGGAGTACGTGTTCAGTCTCAGTGCTGCAATTCAGACCAGTAGCAGAATGAAACTGAAATTAATTACATGGAATGGGCACATTGCTGAATGTGTTCTGCATAGACATGGGAGTCTGCACTAGTAAACTGATTTGTCAGGTCAGGACTTAAAACCAGCACATCTTAGAGGCCACCTTTGTTAAAGACTGAATGACACCACCTCCTGAACATGCTGATTTTAACCATCCACATTAGAGTGCATTACTGCTCATAGAAATGCTTTTGTAACTCTTTAACTAACAATAAGTGGAAATATTTTTAGAATTAGATAATAATGGCTTGCCAGACAATTAGTGAATGTCAGGTTCACAATTAATGTATTGTATTTCTAGAACACCTGAAATGTAATGTTTGCCACCTATGCCTACTCCAAAGAGAAAGGCAATTTATGTTGACAAAAGACAAAAATAGAAAAAAGGAAAATAAATTACACAGGAAGGAAAGAACAGAAGCTAGGCTGCAAGAAACTGTATTTTCTTAGGTGGAATTGTACATCGCTATGTGCTTTGGGATGTTATACTTTACCAACATACTAAGGAAAACAAAAGCCCACTAGAAGTTTGTTGCTTCCATGCCTAAATACATGTAGTAGCTCTTGAATGCAACAAACATTCATCCAAGATGCACCTCTTCTTCCCATTCATGGCACTGCTGAAACACTCTGGAGAGATTCTACAAGGACATTACAGAGCAAGGACAAATAGCCACCCAATTTGAAACCTTGAAAAATATAACAATGACCTGTACAAATGGCCAGTCTTTTTTTTTTTTTGTTTGGCCTTTATTTAAAGTTCACTGTTGGATAGCTTTTTATTTTGCTGTGTCTACATGCAAAGACTAGACACAACTGTAGGCCTTATGCTTCCCTCCTGCACTGAACAGATGACACCAAGCTGAGTGGTACAGTTGGCATGCCTGAGGGAGGGGATGCCATCCAGAGGGATCCAGACAAGCTCCAGAAGTAAGCCTATGTGAACCTTATGAAGTTCAACAAGACCAAGTGAAAGGTCTTGCACCTGGGTTGGAGCAACTCCCAGAATCAATACAGGCTGGGGGATGAAGTGATTGAGAGCAGCCCTGTAGAGAAGGACTTGGGGGTGA
The DNA here is from genome assembly GCF_000747805.2 of Chaetura pelagica. NCBI lineage: Eukaryota > Metazoa > Chordata > Aves > Apodiformes > Apodidae > Chaetura > Chaetura pelagica. The sequence continues at coordinate 1,365,474 of NW_009954217.1, forward strand.
AAAACTGGACAAGAGTCAGCAATGTGTGCTTGCAGCCAAGAAAGCCAACTGCATCTTGGGCTGTATTAAAAAAAAAAAAAAAAAGGGCGACCAGCTGGTTGAGGGAGGGGATTCTGCCCCTCTGCTCTGGTGAAACCCCACCTGGAGTACTGTGTCCAGCTCTGCCATTCTCAGCACAGGAAAGACATGGACCTGTTGGAGAGGGTCCAGAGGAGGGCCACAAAAATAACACCATGCACCAGCAGAGATTAGGAGCTGACCTGCTGGAAAGCAGCTCCTTGGAGAAGAACCTTGAAGTCCTGGTGGATGACAAGCTATCCATGGGACAGCAATTTGTCCTTGAGACCAAGGCCAGTGTATCCTGGGGTGCATTGAGAAGAGTGTGTCCAGCAGGTCGAGAGAGGTTCTCCTCTCTCTCTACTCTGCCCTAGTGAAACCACATCTGGAGTATTGTGTCCAGTTCTGGGCTCCCCAGTTCAAGACAGACAGGGATTTACTTGAGAGACTGCAATGGAGGATGATAAGAGACTGGAACACCTGTCTCATGAGGAAAGGCTGAGAGACCTATGGCTGTTCAGTCCAGAGAAGACTGAGAGGGAATCTTTTTAATATCTACAAATATCTGAAGGGTGGGCATTAAGAAGGAGGGGCCAATCTCTTTACAGTCATGCCTTGTGGTAGGACGAGGATGCAAACTAGAGAACAGGAAGTTCCACCTCAACATGAGGAAAAAATTCTTTACTGTTACAGGGCACTGGAACAGGCTGCCCAGAGAGGTTGTGGAGTCTACCTCTCTGGAGGCTTTCAAGACAGGTCTGGATGTGTTTCTGTGTGACGTGCCCTAGGTGATCCTGCTCTAGCAGGGCGGTTTGACTCTGGAGACAATTGAGTCTATGATTCTATGAAAAATTAGCAGAGGGATGGAACATTACTTCTATGATGGCAGGCTGAAAGCATTAGAGTTGGTCAGCCAGGTGAAGAGAAGGCTCTGGAAGACCTTATTGCAGCCTTGCAGTACTTAATGGAGGCCTGTAAGAAAGATTGGTGCAGACTCTTTAGTAGGTCCTGTTGCAATAGCACAAAGGATAATGGTTTGAAACTGAAAGAGGATAGACTCAGATTAGATATAAGGAAGAAATTTTTTATAATGACAGTGCTGAAGCATTGGAAGAGGTTGCCCAGAGAGGTGGTAGAAACCCCGTCCCTGGAAACATTCAGTGTCAGGTTGGACAGGACTGGGCAACCTACTCTACTTGCAGATATACTTGCTCACTGCAGGCACAGTTGGACTATGTGACATTTAAAGGTCTCTTCCAACCCACACTGTTGTATGATTGATTCTATGATTCTATGAACCAAATACTTGTTGAAGATAAGTAGTGGTGATGCTCAGAACTCCAAAGGGATGGAGATGCAGGAAGACAGAAATCCTACCTCCTATCCACACCAGGTGGCACAAAGAGGTATGTGTAGAGCATAGGAGTATACACAGGAAACCGTAGAAGTCATGCAGATATGTCTGAGTTAGGCATAGTACCTATACCAGGGGTGGATTTCAGAGGGTGGATTTTGAAGAGAAACACCTTTCTTCCCCTCCACCCTCAGGCATGTGACACAGCGACGGCTGTGCAGCCCTTGCCTTTAGTCACACAGCAGGCACAGCAAAAAGCTTAAGTATCCCTGAGGGTCATTGTAACAAAGTAAATATGGTGGTGGGAATCTGCACCATTCACACTGTAGTTCAATGTGTATGGGCTGTAGCTCATAACATCTTCACAAATAGAAGACAGCTGATTGTGTATTTGCAAACTACACATATTTTTTTTCTGCATAAATACATTAACTGACATTTATGCCAAATATATTACATTCTCATGTAAAGAGAATAGACCCTATCTGTACTGCAGAAGTGTAATTAGCATTAATTAATATGTTTGCATTGTCTGGTGTTCATATATTTTGCCCTGAAGTCATAAATATGGAATGGCATTTAGTAAGGCAGCATTCATGAGCCTTCATCTGAATTCCAAACATTTGGATTTTGTGATGCTTTTAGTGCCCCTTGTTATTAACTGTTTCTTAGCATTCATGGAAAGGGAGTTTTGTTTATTGTAGTGGTTCAGAAATCGCTGCTCTTTGTAAGATATTGTTATAGGCAAACAAGTTTGTTCAGAAATTGATACTCTACCATAAAAGTAGACAGTTACAATTATCTTGTGGCACAGACACAGTAACAAAGAAGCTTGTATTTCACAATCATTAAATAATTAACCACAAATGTTTGAGTAGGTTATTAACAAGATAGAATAAATTCTTCTCATCCAAGCCATTTGATAAACAACATCTATATGTTAATTGAAAAGGTATGGCAAGCGATTCAGGAACAAATGCTGCATCATCTACTATATATAGCACAGTTTTTGTTAGAGATCCTCAAACCAGTGAACTCACTAATGTGCCCTACCCGTGACCAATGTGCATTTGTGGAAAAGGTGCTCTTGTTCTTACCAAAGAACTTCTTCTAGGCCTGTGAGACCCACTTTTACCATTTTTTCTGTCTGCAAACTTCACTTCTCATTCTGGTCATTCTGGCTATTGGCACATAAAAAACATCCGAAGTACTTTGGACTGAATTTCTTTAGTGGAAATCCTTCAAGTGAGTATTAATGCTCTTCAACAAATTATACTGTTTGGACCCACATGTACTTTCTGCATAATATTCTATAGCATTATTTCCTCCCATCCCTCTATTTCTGAGGGATTTTTCTCACCTGTTTACTTCTAGCTGTAAGAATTTTTTTCTTTTTCCTTTGATGCTGCTTCAAATATTAACAATAGCTGAAGTTGCTGGATAAGGATTTAAGTGGACAGCTTTCACAGAATTGCTGCCTAATTGCTTAGATAACTGGAAGTACCTGGGCTAGCTACCTTAGCAGTGACTTAGTATTTCTGCAGTGAATGCAGCATCCACAGAACCAGTGAAAGCCATGGATTTCATGAATGGGTTAATTAGTAATTTAAATTTTCTAATTTTTTAAAGCCACAAACACGATTCAACCTCTAGAAACAATATGGCCTTGCTCTAGCAGTGAGAAATTTACCCCTGGATGAATCAGAAGCAATTTTGTCACATTTTAATTTTATGCCTTTCAATACACAGCCTGTTTATTTCTCATGCTTTCAGATGCACAGCTTACTTTATTGTAAGCAGCTGCCACAAGTCTGATTTGCTCCGGTTTTATACATCATGTGTTCATTAGTGCCATAACCTTAATGGAATTTGGCTAAAGCTTTTGATTGTTCCTAATGCTCATTTAGGGTGTGATCCCATGCACCTTTTTCTTGGCAGCAACAAGACCTTAAGAATCATCTTTACTAGCATCAGACATTTAGTTACTGCAATCTTAGTCGTGCTGACCTAATGGTTTGTAAGGCTGCATGGAAAACTGGACCAGTTCACTGATGCAGCTGAAATACTACTTGACAAGGAGACTGGCTGTTCAATGCACTGAGCTGGTTTGCCATAAGAACCCCCCAAGAAAAGCGTCATGGCACGAGTGAAAAAGCAACAGACGATGGGAAATCATTACATGCATGTATGGTAAAGGAACAGGTGCATTGTAAGTCCATTCAAATACAGGTACAGAGGTTGTACCATCTAGTTTAGTTTAGTTTAATCCCACTACTAAGATTTTGAGCTGCTAATCAAATCACTCACTGGACCTGTATCATCACAAAATGTAGTCACTATCAGCAAAGCTGTTGTAGGTCACTGCACTTTAGTCAGAGTATGTAAGCTGCCTGGAAGAAAGTTAACTCAGGTTTATCTGAACTGGCTGTTTCAGTGAAGATAAACCTAAAAACAAACCTTCTGAGGCAGGTCATAGGAAATGCATCACTTGATTTTTCACCTGTTTTTTCATTTGTGGTGCAATATCACATTTCAAGAGTCATGCCATTTTTTTTGCAAGTCATACAATGTAGAGGGGAAAGAGAGAGAATTGTACCTTCAGTGCAGTCAACACCTTTACATTGGAAAAGGAATCTTTCCTTCCACCTAGCAGCGTCTTTGTCAGCATCCTCAGGGTTTAAACAGAGTGAAAGTCCTTCTTACAAAGGAATTGCATTGTATTTTTCTTCTGACTTGAACAGAGTCCACATGGGTAGCACTTAGACAGGGAGAGTTCGATTGGACTTGGGAGAAACCTGTGGTGTCATTTTATTGTTGTAATATAGCTAAGAAGAGAGCAATACCTCCTGCATGAACTTTGTTAGCCTACCTGCTCAGGCACAGTAATAAGCTCATTATTTGCCTGTTTGTGCACAGTTATGGCTCTGTCTTGTGTCGATATGCAGTGCCTGCAGAATCAAAACTGGAGGATTTTGTAGAAAACTACATACTATGTGAAGTGTGTTACATGCAGAGCTTGTATCCAGGGAGCTTGAGGGTTTTTTGCCATTTCATTTCAAATTTAGTAAACCTCATATTTCAACTTAATTATTTTGTTCATGCCAAGTTTGAAGTATAACATGCAACAGATTTCTGAGATATCCAAGAAGAAGTAACAACTGAGCCATTTTCTGAATATATGAAAACCGCAGGGTTCTCACAATATTCAAATAATTGAAAATTAACTGAATGGATTTCCTTTTAACTTTGGGTAGGTGTTCACGTCTGAGTGAACAACTGTAAGAATTTTCAGCTTATATAGTCACATTCTGAAAAAAATCTAATTGCTGAAAATGAAAGAGTAAACATAAACATCCAGGACACCTTTATTTAAAGATCTGTAACTAGAACAGAAATATTGCGATAAATCACATGCAGAAAATGAGATGTTGTCTAACAGCTATGTTAAGTAGGCCTCTTTTAGGAAGATATGTAAGCTTTTACATTACTTGAAGCTTATTATAGGATCCTACTCAAGTTAAACTACTGATACTTACATATGCAAGCCTAGGTAAGCTAGTTTTTAAATGGAGTCATAATGATCTGAAATTGTATAATCACTTCTTATTTGCATATCCACTATTGCAAACAGTATTTTTTACAGTAGTACAAAGAAATAAAAATGTGACAGAAAACACATAATAAAAAATAATTTTTAAGTTCATCTGTATGCAAGATATTTACCAAAATATCTTCATGTTTTTGTCCTGAAAATTGACAAATAGGCAAAGATGTTTGCAAATGTAATTTTTTTTGTTTCTCCTACACTGTAGAAGGCTTATCCTGGAATGATATTCAATCTTTTCTTCTTATCAGTAGTAAAAAATATCTGCTATATGGGAAATTACTTACTCAAGGAGTTTTCAGAGCTTTTCTTTGATATCTTTAGTGCAGTAACAACAAAAGCCAGCAGCTTCTCTGCCAGTGAAGATGAGTAAATTTTTGTGGTTTGTTTTTGGTTTTTTTTCCAGTATTATCTCTGAAAATCAAAAGCTATAGGTGTAATATAATAGACCTAGACCACAATGGTAGGCACTAGACTTCTGTAAAAAAGATGGTTTAAAAAACATAGTCATAAAAAATTATAAAGGTTTATGCCTGTAAGTATGCATTTTTACACGGTATTTTTAATGACATTTTCAGAAACGAAATGGAGACTGTGATTCCCAAAGGAAAAGCCTAGCTTGGCAATTTTCCAGGGTTGGTTTTTTTCATTAAACAGAAAAAAACGAACTGTCAAGGAGAGCATGCAAGCATTGTATCATTTGAGTGTAAATATCTGCTGCCCCTCTGTGGCTGTTTGTAGAGTCTCGTGATGATTTCAAACAAATGTAGTTAATGTATGATTAAATTTACTTCATATAAAGAATTAACACAACATATATGTACTGTTCAAATGCTATGTAGCCTAGATCATGAATGGTAATATTAGGACTATTTCAGATGTAAAAGGCATCATAGCAGCAAATAAAAGCAGCAAGAAGCAGAAGCAGTAGTTGTGACACCCTGAAGATAAAAATTAGTCTCTGAAACACAGGGAGAACTAATATCCTTTTTTGGTTTTGAAAAAATGTGTCTGCATATTTTCAACCAGTTTGTATTTTGTATCTAAGGGAGAATTTAAACATCTGAAAGTTCATTTGCCTTTTCCAAATATATCAATTGATCTGATTAAATTAATCTTTCCCT
>NW_009954217.1:1371971-1378788 GCF_000747805.2 Chaetura pelagica
TTCCCTACAACCTTGCTCATTACTACATAACCACAGTCTGAGGCACTTATTTAGACCCTGGCATTTACTGGGTTAGAGGAGGAATATTACCAAAGATCTCTCTGCTCACCTAGTTTGCAAAAGGACAATGGAGGAATCAAACTCAGCACAGTGTGCAAGGGAGAGTGTGGTTGGACCTGGATGGCTCCTGACAATCTCAACAATAGAAGGAAGAACCTGCAGCTCAGACAACCCTTGAGACAAGCAGAAAGAGACAACATTAATTCTGGGAGGTGCAGAAGAAGTATTCTGCATGTCACTTGTGATTTACCTGCATGTTAACTTCTGGTTTATTACTATAACTTATTACAGAATCACTCCCAATTACTTGTACTCTTCCCTATGAGGTGCTAGGTTCCTTCAGTGCTTTCTGAATATAAGGAGAATAAAAAATGTTTTCCATTCTGCAAGCAAGGGCCTGGAGTTTGAGACAATCCACTGACTGTTTCTGCCTACAAGCAGCCTCTTTTCCCCTACTACAATGTGCAATCTGCAGAGCACGGACAAGACTAGATGCAACATGACTCCAGGCCAGCTGGCCACATTTTTGTGCATACCCACTGCAGGAGTTAAACTCATTTTGTTGTGGAAGCCAAAAGGACATTTGCTGTTAGAGTCTGCAAATCGGGACTATGAAGTTAAACATAATTTGAAATTTATGGGGCATAAAATCTTACATTTGCCATTGCCTGGAACCAGATCTTGATGTATTCCATGGCTACTGCTGTCACCTAAGAAAAAGCCTTTAGCATGTTTTACATTTTATTCCCTAAAGGCTTTTCCTACTACTATTTTACTGAAAAGCCATTTTACTTACTGATTTTACCTGTGAAATGTCCAAAAGGGACATCCTCAGCAGTATAGTCTTGCAAGTTACTAGCACCTCACATCCCTAGATTATCTGTGTAGATATTCCTTTTTAATTTTTAAAACAAATTAAGATAGAAATGCTATTCTCAGAAAGCTGTATGTTAAAAAGAAGCCTACAGAAATGTCAGAAAGCTCTGTCCTTTCTTCAGTGCAAGCAGAACAGTAATATTTTGAAAGACAGATGATGCTATAACTGCCTTCACGTTCTTTAAAATTATGCAATGTGTTCTTATGCTGAATCCTGGCAGAGTTTATGTTTATTTCTCCTGTTTAGCTTCCCAGCTGAATTTGAGCCAGCCATACATACAAAACCATCATGTATTTTTATGAGTCACACACAATTCTTTTAAGACCAATTGCTGATTTTCTGCTGTATTTCTGTAAAACATGAAGCTCCTAAAGATGTTTATTATGTGGTATATTGCAGACAAGATAGATTTCACAGTAGGATTCCTAGTCTAGGATGGCTCCTGATCAAGATCCAGGTAAGAAAGATTTCATAAAGCCTTAGGAGTCCTTGTCTTGGATTTTTATCTCAAAAATGTCAACATCCTTTTAAAAGCCACTGCTGCAATAGATTTACAGAAATTAATCCCACACACAACCCAAATTGCTATCCCATATCCTCAGTATGAAGATAAATGCCTTTAATTTGTTTAAAGCGTATGAGACATTCTCAGCATTAAGATCCATTTGCTCTTGCATTATGGAACATCTTTTTTTAAAAACATGGGGGGAGCTGATAGCTTTAGAGAACACATCTGTAACTGAAGTCACCACAGCTAAGACATTCTGTATCCTGTGAGCTTTAGCAACATAGGGCTGTACGATGAATACCTGAATTAAGACAGAAAAAGAAGACAATAGGGAAAAAGCAGGGACTACTAAATGCCACTGAACATCTGTATTCATTATGATTATTTTTTCAGAGGCATGCAGAGAAAACATCTGTAGTGTATGCAGCAGTGAGCATGATTCTTGTCAACCTGGTTATTTATGCAACACCACAAAAGGTGTAGCCACGACATCACTTGACTCTTTTGACAGAAGCTATGACTTTTTTCCTCACTGCTGTTGATGATAAGCATTATAAATCTAGGGAGTGTGATGCCTCTCTAAAGTCCAACCTGTTTCACAAACCTGAGTGACCAAAGAGATTCTGTTTTACTATCCAGTCCCAGAAAGGCAGAGTGGAAGTTCCTTGGTGATTTCCCAAATTCTTCCAGAACAGCATTTTCAAGACAACTTTGCACATTAAAAAGTTGTGGTTTTTTGGGATATGCTCTCTTTCAAAGGATAAGCAATATTTAATTATTTTTGTAGTAATATTAATTCGCTTAACTGTTTATGAAATGTTAAAACCACTAAAAGGAGTAAATCCAAAACTAACTGTTTTGGTTTGAAAAGTTACAAACTAAGGGCTAGATACACCATGTGTGCAATATGGGACAGTTTCATGAGCTTCAGTAGGATGAAATATTTACAGCAGTTCACCAGAGGTAAGAATTCCTCCTTAAGGTATAAATAAATTCAGTTTAATATGAACAAAGCCAATACTGATGATGCAGTAAGGAGTTGTCAGGTTGAATGAAAAAGTAGAATCACAGAATCACAGAATCTTAGGGCTGGAAGGGACCTCGAAAGATCATCCAGTCCAACCCCCCTGCCAGAGCAGGGTCACCCAAAGCACATCACACAGGAACGCATCCAGGTGGGATTTGAATGTCTCCAGCGAAGGAGACTCCACCACCTCTCTGGACAGCCTGTTCCAGTGCTCTGTCACTCTCACAGGAAAGAAGCTTTCTCCGATATTTACATGGAACCTCCCATGTTCCAGTTTGCACCCATTACCCCTTGTCCTATCACTAGGCATCACTGAAAAAAGCTTGGCTCCATCCTCCAGTCATTCGCCCTTAATGTATTTGTAAACATGGATGAGGTCACCCCTCAGTCTCCTCCAAGCTAAACAGACCCAGCTCCCTCAGTCTTTCCTCATAAGGGAGATGTTCCACTCCCTTAATCATCTTTGTGGCTCTGCACTGGACTCTTTCAAGCAGTGACCTGTCCTTGAACTGAAGGGCCCAGAACTGGACACAATATTCCAGATAAGGCCTCACCAATGCAGAATAGAGGGGGAGGAGAACCTCTCTTGACCTACTAACCACACCCTTTCTAATGCACCCCAGGATGCCATTGGCCTTCTTGGCCACAAGGGCACATTGCTGGCTCATGGTCATCCTCCTGTCCACCGGGACCCCCAGGTACATTTTTGCATTTTAACTTAGACTCTGTATTCCACCTGCTCAACTAGCATGTCTATCAAACCTTAGCATTTTTCAAAATCCACAGGGAGAGAAAGATTCAGTAATACTTTACATTTCAGGCAGTAAGCTTTGCCTCAGCATACTACTAGACAATATGATCTATACTGAAGTTTATATTCCAGATATAATTAGGTCTTTTATTAAGCAAGTCTTTTGTCAAATATCCTTCAGCTCTTTAATTAATAAACCACACTGAGAATCCAGCATATTTTTTAATTCTATCAGCATAGCCTTGGCACAAAAGTAAAGGAGTTGGACAAGTAGGATTTTTTTATTTATTTTTTTTTTTTTAATTAAGGATTCCATATCCAAAAGGACAATATGGCTCTGAAACAAAAATTTCAAGGCCAGTAATTGCACTATTTATACCTGGAATTATACTGTTTACACCATTGGAATAATAGGTTTGTAAAACTGCTGTTAAAATCAATCTTTCAGAGGACTGTACAAAGTTATGTACTTCTAACTATGGTAACCCTATAGCATAATCTTTCTTTTAAAAGTCTATGATCATAGAATCATAGAGTGGTTTGGGTTGGAAGGGACTTTCATTTAGTCCCAACCCCATAATGTTTCAGAGAGGTAGGTTCAGCCAGTTTGTTAAGCTTTTCACTACAGAATGTCTTATTAATTGTAACTTAGGTGGCATGTTCCATATGAGGTTGCTGTGCAAGAACATACTCATCTTATATATGTTTATATCTCCAGGAGGCTTGAAACTTCTGTTCCTCCCTTCCCAAATGTGTCTTTCACAGGGCAGTCCTGCAACTCCTTGCTTTCCTATTCCTTCCTTCTTAATTGTAAAAAAGTACCTAAAGAGACAAACAGAAATAGAAATCAAGAATTAAAAAATTTAGAAAACTAATTTTCATACAGATTGAAAAACTGACCACCTACCTCATGAATCAGCCCTACAGCAGTTTTTCTTAAAATAGCCTAGACTCAGGATTAAGGATCTGGTGTCTTGTTCCCACTTTCTTCCATGCACCAGGAAAGTCAATCTTTCTTCACAGTTCTTGCTTTCATTGACATCATATGGGGACTTTCAACATGCAAATTTTCTTGTCAGTAGAATACACCAAACCCCATGTTGTAACATCCAATGAGGAAATATCATCTAGATTTTATAGTAGAGAAACATTTCCTTGTTTGCCATGTATTTATTTTTTTTTTAAGTAAGGTCTTCAAATAGTCACTTGACAGGACCAAAAGAGGAGAGATTCACACAGTAATGATTTCTCAGATTTTCTGGTCACTTGCAATTCTTGCGTAAGTAGCAGTCTAAACTCGAAGAAGTCTGATGACTGAAAAGGGAGAATATGGGGGCAACTATCCACCTGCTGGGAAGCATGGAAGATACATCCAAACCACACTAGATCCTAGGTGTATGCAGATTTTTTATATTTCATAAATAGCAGTCATAAAATTACTTTCACTATTGCTTATAGAAAAATGCTTATTAATTGAAAGCACTTTTGAGTTCATGAGGTTGGATGTGTGGTGGGTTGACTTTTGCCAGCTGCCAGACACCCACTCAGGCACTCTCACAGTTCCCCCTCTCAGCAAGATAAAGTGAAAAAATGAAAGCTCATGGGTCAAGAAAGGAGAGGAAGGTCACTTAGAATTACCATCATATGCACACACCCAACTGGGAGAAAATTAATTTCATTTATTGCCAGTTAAAATAGACTCTAATAGTGAAAAACTAATTCAAACAACACCTTCCCCTCACCCACATGCTTTTCTCAGGCCCAACTATACTCCTTCATTACTGACTCTTCCACCCACCCCTACCTTCAAGAAGTGCAGGAGGATGGGAAATGGTGGGTTGTGGTCAGTCCAGAACAGCTCCTCTCTGCTGCTCCTTCCTTTTCACAACTTTCTCCTGCTCCGTCATGAGTCTCTCCCAGAGGCTGCAGTCCTCCAGGAATACCCACTCCAGTGTGGGTTCTCCACAGTCTGCAGTCCTCCAGGAAATATCCACCTACTCCACTGTGGTCTGCTATGGCACCTGGAGCACCTCCTCCCCTTCTCTTTCTCTCACCCTGGTGTCACAGGGCTATTTCTCTCACATTTTTCTTCACTCCTTACTGCCACACAGTGTTTTTCCCTTTCTTAAAGGTGTTTCCCCAGACGTGCCACCCTCTTGGCCGAGGGGCTCAACTGTGCCCTGCAGTGGGTGGATTTGGACCAGCTGGAACCAGCTGGAACTGGCTGTGTCCAACCCGAGGCAGCCCCAGAGAAGCTGCCCTGAGCCCTCACTGCCAGTGCTGGGACACTGACTCCCAGCACAATGTGCTATATTCAGAACTTTTAGTTTTGAGAATTAGTAACACCTCCTGCTGCCAACATGTGTGACTTCCTTGTCTCCTCAGGGGAACATGGTTTTTATTCAGATGGTGGCACGATGAAAACAATTAGAGAATTAAAGGGCATGAATAACAAAGGGTGCAAATACCAGGCTTCAGGTTATGATGCCAGACAAGATAACAAAGGAACATAATGAGAAAACAACTTAATGTATTTTTTCTTGAAATTGTAAGAAAATTATTCTGTTACCTCACCTAAACATCAACCAGAATTAACACCATTAGAGTGAAATATGAAAGCATGAAGTACATTTCTGATGTGATGGAAACCAGCAGAATGTTGCTAGGGCCTGCACCTGATGCTGCCATTTGGAGTTTAAGCAGATTTGCTCTTGCTGGTTGACCTAGAACACCAGGCAGGTACCATGGATGAAACATCTTGTAAGTGAGTCCATATGGGTGTGAGTATGCTATGTATGACATCTAGGCCTGAGGGTCTTAAAGATTGGACTCATCTCTCATACATCACCTATGAAAAAGCATCAAAACATCTGAGAAGTCTGTGCTAAATATGTTCCATACTTTATTTATTTTTTTAAGCAAAATATTGCAAGGAGAAGTTTTGTAATCTTTGTAACAGCAAGGTGCAAGCTGTAGAAAAGTCTGATGATCTGTCACTGAGCTCAAAACTCCATTCTTCTTCATGAACACAAAAAGCTGTGCAGCAATGGATGGTTGCAAACATGCCTGCAGCTCTCCATCATAGTCTTGACACCCTAACCCCCAGTATTTCCCTCAATATTCTGCAGACAGTGGGAGATGTTAGTCATTTTATATGAACAAACTTAGCAGGCCATCATATTAGTAGTGATACAATTTGCCTGAGGGAACCTCTGCAGATATCATTGTTATTGCAGCTGAACAAACACATCGTGAATAATTGGACAGATCAAGCGTCTTTCTGTTCAAGAGTTGTTGAAGAGTAGCTCACATTTTATGCAATTGCATTTGTTGTTCAAAGTCATCCAGTGAATAATTAGATGAACAAGTTTTGTTCTGAAGATTGTTCACAAGCAAGCAGTTCATACCAACATCTGCAACTTGAAAAGTTTATATTAGATTTCATTGTTTATGTGGGTCACATATTATTGGATCTGACTCCTGCCGGTATTAGTATTGCTCTTAGAATCCAGAGTATGATGTGAAGATTCACTTTCAATTTCAAAACATAGATTGATTAAATATTCTTCAACATCTAACATCTAACATCTAGAA
>NW_009954217.1:1378806-1402790 GCF_000747805.2 Chaetura pelagica
ATTCCTGCCTTCGCAAAATACTGCAAATAATCCCACAGCACTGGCAACATAAATTTCCCTTATGTTTTCCACTTGTTAGTTTCAATGTATATTTATGCATTTAATGTGAGATATTTGCTGAGATCAAATGCTACATTTCAAGTAAAACAAAACATAAAAGTAATTTGAAAATATCTGAGCATTTATTTCTTTTAACTGTACTCATTGTCTGCATGCTGTAGACACAGTTAAACCCCAAAGCACTCAAATGCAGTGCTTTGACAATCAAAATTATATATTTTTTTCCCTCCTACACAATTTTTTTGAAGCTGTCAGATGCCATTTTCTTCAAGACTACACAGTGTACCTTATGTTTAGGAATGGATAATTTGGAAAATTTCTGAAAGCTTGGAAATGTGTATTTTTTAAGGTCACCTTTTTTTCAAAGTTTAATATTTGAAGTGAAAATCTGCAGACCCTTCCTCCTTGATGTAAGTCAGGTCTTAGAACTGCATCAAAGCAAATCTGAAATGTAGATGAAGCCCAAGAAAAGAACCAGACTTTAAATTATTTTTAGTGTTATAATTTTAAAAATCCCTAATCTATTAGGTAATGTAAAATACAAGTGCATTTTTTTCTCATTTCTCCATTTCCATGACTCAGAATAATCCATATGAGGTAAGAGTAGAGATAATAGCTAGGTTAACACCATGAAGAAAGGAAAATAAGAAATTCACCACCAAGTTACCAAGGAATGAACAGTCAGCCTCTCCAAGAAGATCAAGACTAAAAAATACACAAAAGGTAGATGCTGTCTCACTGCTGTGTTATTTTTCAGAAAATTTCCAGAAACGTGTTTCAACTAAATCAAGAACCAGTGGCAAGAGCCTTACTAAAATGAAACAATAGGCAACATTAAAAAAAGATGAAAAGGGTGTTAGCACAACTGTGGTATAATCTGCGCTGCTCTGTGCACTCACACCATCTGCCCAGGAAGAGTAAACACACAAACAGCAAATCTAAGCCTGGAGAAGAAGAAGCGACTTAAATCAATAAATGTTCAAACTGCTGTGACTTTGGTCTTCCCTTATTCAAACAATATACACAGAGGGACTGGGGACAGGAGTTTTATTCCACTGAAGTTACTGTTCCTCATCTTCAGTACACAAAAGCTCATAAAAAAAACAGATATTCTGTTTTCAAATTAACAGGCCCCAAGATCTCGAATTAAATTATCTAAAAACAATGCCAACAAAAAAGTGAAGTAAAATTATGATGCTGAAAAGTTCTACTTTGTGGTTGAATCTATTTCTCTAATAAACCAAGCATGTATGTTTGTTGTGCAGAATGACAGGTGGAAGTCAGCAGACATTTCTTTTCCTTCACAGCAAATTCTCATGGTCAAGGAAATTATATATCGTAAGAAGTAAATAAATAAAACATATTTCTTTTTTACTCTGGTAGAGATCTTTGGAATGCCTAATATTCTGGATTACATTTTGCTTAGCTGTATTGGGTCAAAGACATAGTGCAAAAATGTCCCTATTTTGCTTTCCATTTAGGGAGACAGGGATTTCAAGGGTCAGGCCCAAGCCCAGGGAGAAGGAGCCTCTCAAAAAGTCTTATCCTGTAAGGGGACAGCAATAGACAGACAAAGTCTGTCTGGAAATATTTTCAACAAAGAATTTGACATGCAAATAGACCACCTAACCAACCTAGTTCTTTCAGTTGAAGCAACTGTAGCTAAATAGCTTCTCACCATTGTTTTGCTTCGTCTTTAAAATATTGTCTAAGCCTCTCATGTAAGCCATACTTAAAAATCCCTAATACCCCAAGTGCCTTTTTGCAAACTTTCTCAGAGTTCATGTATTCTGACTGCTAAAAAAAATCCTCAGTCTTAAATCCCATTTTCACTTGCTGGCATTTATGGGATTTCTTGTCCAGTCTCCAGTGGTTATAGAGGATGCTTTATTCCTTTCCTTTTTACCTATATTATCTTTTCCATACTATAAGACTGATTTCCCTTCAAACTCTATTCTTTAAGATAAAATACATCCCAAAAAAATTAAAGGGAGAACTCCAGCTTCCAGTTCCATCAGGAAAAGAAATGCAAGACTCAAGAGAAGCTGTGATGACATCTTGCAAGATTTAGCAATTTTCAGCTGCAAACTGTTAAGTCTTGCATCTTGGCTGGTTGCTTTCCTCCTTTTGAAAAACGTATTATTTTTAGAAAATAATTTATTTCTTTGTAAGTGGAGAACTTTTTTTTTTTGTACTCTGGTGATATTTTTTGTGTGTGTATTATGCATTTTTAATTAGAAGCTCTCTGCTTCAAAACACATTTCTTCAGATTATTGGCATTAATAGACCATAGTACCCAGTTTGTCATGTTACAATCTGTAGCCATGAAAAAAAAGTTATGGTATCACTTACAAAGTACTATACACACTAAAAATAGTCAAGATGAAAAGCCTTGTCAAGAAAATTATGTTAACCAAGACACATAGGAAAGAAAGCATCTCAATTATAAATAGGTTTAAAAAACAATATTGCTGCTACCTTCTTTCAGCAAGAAAATTATCTTTAAAATATATCTCAACTGATGGGAAGTCTGCTAAGGCTGCAACCTATTCAAGTGACAGTTTAATCTATAAAGACTGCATTTAGGCTTAAATAAACCATTTTACTTGCCACTGTAATAGACTAAGAGCACATGGTCAGTGAATTATTAAGGGATGTAACTTACTGGAGAATGAACAGCAATTTATTGAATTGCATTAACTCCAGTGCTTGTATTTTTGCAAGTACAATTCTCAGTATAGACTGTTCAGAATATAGTTCATTTCCTAGCACACAGACTTCATGTTTCACATCACTCTTTTTTTAATAACCCACATCTATGACCTTTTGCATTCTCCTCATTAGTAGGCAGGATCTGAGTGTTTAGAGCTGAATGTTCACTATTGCTTTTGGAGGACTGACACTGCATATTTTAGCTACCTCATTATTAATACCATTCAGATTCAAAGGTAGCAAACAAGAGCAGGAAAAACTTGTAGCTGTTGCTGAAGGCTGAAGGCTTTGGTAGACTCTGCAAATGATATATGGTTTATGTGCTCAGTGCTGTAATTAGAGCTATACCCTATGCAGCTGCTTTCTGGCCTTTAATAGTAATGATTCTGGGTTAATCAAGTTGTTATCCTGAGAGATTTTAAAACGTTGCCCTTGACATTTTAAGTTAATATCTCACTTTTCCCCTTGTATTCCTCCACAGCCAGTTCATATTGCCTTTGTTCTGTCTTTCTTACCTTGATGCTTCATTTAATGTTACCTGGGAAAGTAGTCTTTTTAAGGTAGCTTTTCAAACAAAACTGAATGGATCAAACAAATCAGGGTTTCTACTTGACAGGATTCAAGGCCAGCACATGGACACGACAGACAGGAGTCAGCAATATATTGCACTCATCCCAAAGGCAAATATGCAAACCATCAGCCTGGTTCTGTGGGCCATCACCTTGAGAGAGGTATCTGAGAGAGCCCAAAGCTCCTGGCTACTAGTTTCCAGTGAGTTCTGCTTCAGGAGACACTGCTTTACACAGATGATGCTTATTGCCAGCAAGCTGATCTCTGCTTTAAGAAGCAGCATCTCACAGATCCAACTATAAATTTGAAATTTGGCCAAAGTCACAGGCTAGGAATCAACTTCACCACAGTTAAGGGATCATCACTCAGCAATTTGTCTTTTTTGAGAAGAAGAATAAGAATTTTGTGTCTTCTCATGAATTTTAATCAGTTAATTGAATCACTAACTTGAGAAGGAAAGGAAAATGTTTTCTAGAATGTGAATTTCAGAGGGTCAGCTCTTTTCCAGAAAACTTTATGCAAGGCAGGGATGTCCTCTTGCTATGGAGAGAGAGACTATGGCAGGATCTTCCAGCTGTCTGCCAGTGGTCATGTTCTGTGGATGTCCTGCCGCTAATTAATATAATTCTATAGTTATGGGGTGGGTTTTGTTGTTTTTTGCTTGTTTTTTTTTACACTGAAACTCACCTGGTTCAGTGCAGCAATTGGCCATACAATGGATCAAGTAAGTTTTTTTGTGGCAGCTCTTGCTGTGGCTTTCATAAGTTTTCTGTAGGTTACTTTGTGGCCTAAAAAAATATGTTTATGTAGTTTGCTTAATTTTTTGCCTACTTTATACACTTAAAATAAATAATTAAATCCCCTGTTCTGTGTTAATTAAAGATATAGATAGACATGGAATAGACTGTGCAAAAGTAAATCAGACATACCTCACTTATGTGAGTTTCAAGTGCTTGAAAGGTGAGAAGTTATATTGCTATTAGGAACAAATACACATGAATCTCTGAAGAGTGGTTCAGCCAGTATCTTGGTCACATGGTGACCAAATAGCAATTTGGACCAGCTGTTCTGTTTCCTTTGCCTTTTCCACATCACTTCAGAGGAATTTTTGCTGGTGCTACAAAACTGATCTCTTAAAAACAAGGAGGCCCAGCCTCTTCAATATTTTCATTTCCAAAGTAGTGCTTGTCCTATCCTGCATTTCTGTAGCTTCTTAGTATTCACTTCAGTGGTGGAAACCCCTAGAGAGAGGCTAAGGGAATGCTGTCCTGTAGCATTTGCCTGTACAACTTCTATGACTTCACCTTAGAAAGTCATCAATCATACATTTTGCAGTACATTTCCTCCAGTCAGTTTAAATAAATAGCTCAAATAATACAAGCAAATAGATAATTTCTCTCAAGATAGTAACTGTACTCCATAAAATTTTCTACAGCAGACATTCAGTATTCTAAGACGTTTTGTTAATATTTCATTTTGGCTAACAGGGTAACTTTTCCTTGCTTTCTCATTTGTACAACTAAATGTTTTAATTCCAACTTGAATTTAACATTAGAATTTTAAAACAAATTGCAGTAATAGAGTAAAAACTGTTGAAATAATCATGTTTTGTACAAAGTAACTGAAAAAGCATATGACTTAAAGAAAACTAAACAGATAAAAACTCTGACAAATAATGAATTAGAGTTACCATATTACATATACATTTTCCAGTAAGCAATAAAAAGTAAATAAAAACTTGCAAGCAGAATTAATGATCCTTGTTTATTTAAATTACAAGCACAAGGTATTTGAAGGATACTGAAGGGAAAATAACATTACATTTCTCTTTCCTGTTCATTAGAAAACCTTGCCCTACTTCAGCTATTCAGAAAAATAAAAAATTTTTTAAAATTCTCTATTTTGAGGAATAAAGATATTTTGTTTTTCACGTTATGCTAATTATGTTTAAAATGCAGTGAACATAAAAGGAGGCTAAATGTAGATGCCCCATTGTTTCAGAAATGCTTCAAATTGTAAACAGTGTTAAAGGGTTTACAAGTCTTCAGAGGATTATTTCTTTGGTGCACAATCTGAAGGACCCAGATGCAGATAGAAGAGGGCGGTCAGGCAGACTGAAGAGAACAGAGCTGTTCAGGTAAGGAAGGAAAGAAAGAATAAACCAGCCTGAGAACAACAAAACTAATGAACCATGACTTCCTGCAGATGTTTTCAGCATCCTGCTACCATTCTACAGTAACAAACTAAAATCTAAACTCTATGTGTTCTTTGCAGTATCACTTCCAATGCAGTGCCTGAAGCTCCTCTCCTTCACTGTCCTGTTTGACAGTAAACCCAAGCTAACTCCTGTGTAGTCTCCTGCTATCTGGACAGGAAGAACTCACCCACTTCCAGTGGCTCCAAACTATTAATATGTTGATCATATAGAACAATTTGCATGTTAGCACTGACTGGACAGGTAACAGGCTAAGCAAAGCAGGTAACTGTACCTGCCTTGTCAATGCCAGATTAACTGTATCTGTTCTGTCCAGCTGATGATATTTGTAAAATGTAGACATAATTTATCTAAGAGAGGCCTATGCCCTTGTCAATTGTAGCTAAAATTGGGGAGTAGTCAACATTATTTGCAGAGTACTGCTAGGCAAGCATGTACATATGTCTGATTTCCTATAAAAAACATGCAAAACCTGCCTGAAGTTCCATTTTCATTTGGAGGATCCATTCCAAAACTTTAGGACAAGGAAGGCCCAGTGATAA
This sequence comes from Chaetura pelagica, assembly GCF_000747805.2. NCBI lineage: Eukaryota > Metazoa > Chordata > Aves > Apodiformes > Apodidae > Chaetura > Chaetura pelagica. Next base: position 1,384,906 of record NW_009954217.1, read on the forward strand.
CTAGGAACTGGGCAAGGCTATGGTGAGTACTGTACTATCAGGGCAGCTCTGGGTGGGACAGCCACCTCTGAGAAGGGAAATTCAGGTCCTTATTTTACAATGGTAATAATATCATATTTCATTTCCCAGCAGAGTGATCTGAAACCTACTCCTATGTGAAATGCTCATTATACCAAAGTTATTTCTGTATTTACACTCAGCTATGGCACCGTTAGCATGAAGCACATATTCAGTGATAGACTCTGCAAGTATTAGATAGTATTTGGAACCCTAAAATAAAGGAAAGTGCCACACTGTTAAATCATAAAACTTAAGCTTTATTTTATTTTATATTAATAATAAATAAATATGCTAATCATTTATACTATGCAAATCATCTCTTATACTAATATAATAAAGTAACTTCAGTGCATTTTACTTTTGCTGAGCATTTGCAATTTTGTATATGTAACTCCTACTGACATCGAGAAGACTGAGGTTATGTATGACATTTTATTTTCTTTCATACATCAGATAAAAGTGTGACACATTGCAAGTACTGTTACCATCTTCTTTTATTAAAGTTGAACCTGCACTCCTGCTCAATTTACTTCAGCATGTCCTATGGAATTACCATTCTTTAGAAGAAGAGATGTGACATATGATATTGCAGAAAGGATTCAGATGACTGCAGGCGGGATGTCTTGCTACAATGAACCAGTACACAACCTTCACTCATTTTCTGCCAGAGAAGAGTGACAGGTATTGATGAGGACCATACTTCTGCTTATCAGCAGCACTATTTTTTAAAGCAGTAGACAGAAAGGCGGTGGGGAGGGGGATGAGGGGACAAATTTCTGATGAATTCTTCATGCCCTAAACCTTTTGTCTTCATAAGCTGTATTAGGTCTAGCTCAGATAGAGTTATCTGCCTTTATAGCGGCCTCTGTGGTGCTGCATTTGGGATCTGTGACTAAACCAGTGTTGATAACACACCAGAGCTTTGCCCACGGCTGAGCATTGCTTGCACAGTGAGTAGGCCACTTGTAGGAAAGAAACTGGGAGGAGGCAAAGCCGGGACAGCTGACCTGAATGGCCAAAGGTATATTTTATGCCATATGATGTTGTGTTCAGCAATAAAAGCACAAGGAGAAGAGGAAGAGGGGACATGTGTTTATGGCATTTGTCTTCACAACTAACCATGACACGTGCTGAGGACCTGCCTTCCAGGAAATGCACAGCTGAGTGGACAGTAGCTTGAAAGTATATAAGAGGTAACTGAATTAACAATAAAGTGGAACGATATGAAAAATCATATTGGTTGTCGTGTGGTTGCTTGGCCCAGCTCCTGATTGGATTTATTGCTACACATGCCTTATTCTGCTTTCCATGCATGTGCAGCTTTTGATTCATCTATTAAGCTGCCTTTATCTCCATCCTTAATCTTTTCACGTTCTTTTTATTTTCTCCCCATACCAGGGAAAAGGAGAGTGAGTAAACAGCAGTGGGTTCTCTGTTGCTGGCCAGTGTCACCACATCACATAAGCTCTATGATTTTCACCTAAGCTAGAGTAGCTCTTACACTGGGCTTCAGCTCAGCTCTGGGTTTATTTCTGTCAGTAAGGTAATGCAAAAATGGCTGCCAGGATGTATGCTCAGTAAGACATTTGCAGGTGTGTCACTGAGCCACCATTTGCATGACTAATTTCTTGCTAATCTTAGCAACAGTGAGAGTTATACTCCCATGAGTTAAATTCTGTTGGATTGTTTATTTAATGCAGACAATGCAAATATGCACTGCAACCTCAGCATCAATATCAATTTGCTAATTTCACATATTTCTTCACAAGCACCTGCACTAAACAGTACAATAAAAATCCTTTGCTATCAAGTTCTGTTGTCAAGTTCAGCTTTTTCATAATGTTCTGTAGCACTGAATTGGAGAATATTTATTCATTTACTTTACACACACATGTAACAGTCTGTCTGCCTCCCCCTTTCAAGATGCCAATGCAATAGATCACTATGCACTTCCTCTACATATTTTGCTGCATTTAACTATCAGGTGCTTTTTACTTCCTCATAGCCATTGTATACAGCATTAAGTCAGCAGATTGCAGCAGGTATTTGTCATGCAGTAGTGATTAGCTAGTTACCAGATGCAACAGTTTTACTGAAGAAAACAGTTTTAAGTAGATGACTAACATCTTACTCTCTGGTTATCCACTTCTGGAGAGAAATAAGGCATCTTTTCTGTTTTGCATTGTGTCATTTTAGGCATGCATTTCAAAATGACAAAGAAAAACTTCAATAGCTCAGCAAATACAACCCATTATCTTTTAAATCAGGCTTTCAAAACAAGGTTTTGGGGGCTCAACTTCTAGTTTTTTAACAACTGAGACTGTCAGTACAGTCCTGCACCACACAACTGCCTAAGTAAGAGTGACGTAGTGACAAATGCATCATTTCACAGACTATAATCTGTTTTATCTAAATCTTTTATATGAGTCAGACACTTTCTTAGATATAACTTTCACACCACCCAGGTTAACAGAAATATAGTGCCACCAAAACACTGCCTTTATGTATTGGCACCAAAATATTGCCTTTATGCAGAATGCCCAGTTAATGTTCTTTTCTACTCCCACTTAGGATTTTCCAAACCCAACCTTGACTACCTTAAGAGGATCTGTCCTCACGTTTGTTTTGTTGTTTTTTTCCAGAATGGTACACTCAAAGAGTGGTACAACTTGAAAATTAATAGTACCCTGACTCATCCAGAAGGAAAGCTGTTAATCGCCTGGTATGTCATAGCAGATAGGATTGAAAATGGGGAAAATTCTCTCAATACAATGTTAAAGTAAGGGGGAAGGCTTTTGTCTGTGAAAAAATAAAACAGTAATGTATGAAATACATTAAATTGAGAGATCTTTGTATTTTGCTTTGTGCCTTTAATTGAAGGTCCCTGGACAAATACAGATTCTGAGCTGTTCTGCTCATCTTAGATGGGAGTTCAACTGCTCTTGCCTGTTATAAACATAGGTACCAAACCAGGTCTTTCCTGCAAGTCATAGATTATATGAGGCATGTGAAGATGAAATAGGGCAAATATTTGTAAAGAAGATATAAAGATACATTTTAAATCTGTTATAACTTAAATATGAATATAGATTTTAATTTTAAACACCAGTCTTAGAATATTTTGGCTTTAATGTTTGAAAGGGATCCAGCAAATCTTAGTCCCATTACATGTGTCATATTTGTTTGACTTCAAAGTCCCTATCAACAGTTACCTCTTGTCACTATCAATAAAACAAAAGATTTTATGTTTACTTATTGCTGTGGAGAAAATAGGGATGAAGTGGTTTTTTTCCATTAACATCTAAAAAGCCAAATATTTGACTGTTTTCCTTTGATGGATCAAGCCAACAGATGATACACAAGAAGTCTAGCTCTTATTTACTAAGAATGTAATCACTGGTACTGCAAGTTTCCTTGCTATCAGCTAGGCTTACAGTGCTTTATATTCTTCCTTTCACTTTCCAGGCATGGCCATTATCTAATACTATATCACTAGATTAGCTTTGTTTAATTTAGCAATTTGCAATATGAAATGTTCTCCTAGTAGGTTACGTTACCATGATCAGAAAAAAAGTACTTCTCTGTGCCAGCTTTTTAGAATGGGATTAGTTAAAGCTATGTGTGCATGTGTGTGAGGGGGGTGCTACTCATCTGAAACAAAGGTGTCCAGCAAAGCAGCAGAGGAACAGACCATGAACAATAAAAATATGCTACCACACTGACACCAGGTGGTAACAAGTGTGCCAAACTATAATGGCATCTTAACAAGTCTAAGTGTCCAGAAGACCCAAGAGCTCAACCTACATAAATACACCCCAAACTCCACAGGAAGTCACCTGGACATGAAGAACCAAATGCAAGACAAAAACCTGAAGACTTGATCCTCAGTCTTGCTGGAAGTAGAGAACTAGAGGGTGCTAGGAGACCTGCATGGTTAAAGAAGGAACTACTGGGCAAACTTAAGTGGAAAAGGAAAATCTACAGATCATGGAAGGAGGGGCTGGTCACGTGGGAGGAATATAGGACTGTTGTCAGAGGATGCAGGGAGGCAATTAGGAAAGCTAAGGCCTCCTTGGAACTTAACCTTGCAAGTCAGGTTAAGGATAATGGAAAGGGCTTTTTCAAATACATAGCTAGCAAAACTTGCAGTAGAGGCAATATTGGCCCATTGAGGAATGAGGTGGGAGCCCTGGTAACAGAGGATATAAAGAAGGCAGAGGTGCTGAATGCCTTCTTTGCCTCTGTCTTCACTCCTGCAGGGTCTCCCTATGAGCCCCAGATTCATATAGCCCCAGAAGAAGTCAAGATAGAGGAAGAGTTTGACATGGTAGATGAGGATTGGGTTAGGGATCAGTTGAGTAATCTGGACATCCATAAATCAATGGGTCCGGATGGAATGCACCCAAGGGTGCTGAGGGAGCTGGCGGAGGTCATTGCTAGGCCACTCTCCATCATCTAGCCTCACCTCCATCCCTGGAAAGGTGATGGAACAACTTGTTCTTGGCACTATCTCCAGGCACATCAAGGACATGGGGGTCATCAAGAGCAGTCAACATGGTTTTATCAAGGGTAAATCATGTTTGACTAACCTCATAGCCTTCTATGAGGAAATTACTAGGTGGATAGATGATGGTAGAGCGGTAGATGTGGTTTATCTTGATTTCAGTAAAGCATTTGACACCGTCTCCCACAGCATCCTTGTAGAAAAGTTGATCAGGTATGGGTTTGGTGATCAGGAAGTGAGGTGGATTAGGAACTGGTTGAAAGGAAGGAGTCAGAGAGTTGTAGTCAATGGGGCAGAATCTGGTTGGAGGTGTGTGACTAGTGGAGTCCCACAGGGGTCGGTACTGGGACCGGTGTTGTTCAACATCTTCATCAACGACCTGGATGAGGGTATAGAATGTACCCTCAGCAAGTTTGCTGATGACACTAAGCTGGGAGGAGTGGCTGACACACCAGAAGGCTGTGCTGCCATTCAGAGAGACTTAGATAGGTTGGAGAGTTGGGCGGGGAGAAACATGATGAAATTCAACAAGGGGAAGTGCAGAGTTTTACATTTGGGGAAGAACAACACCATGTCCCAGTACAGGTTGGGGGCTGAACTGCTGGAGAGTAGTGTAGGTGAAAGAGACCTGGGGGTCCTGGTAGACAGGAGGATGACCATGAGCCAGCAATGTGCCCTTGTGGCCAAGAAGGCCAATGGCATCCTGGGGTGCATTAGAAAGGGTGTGGTTAGTAGGTCAAGAGAGGTTCTCCTCCCCCTCTATTCTGCATTGGTGAGGCCACATCTGGAGTATTGTGTCCAGTTCTGGGCCCCTCAGTTCAAAAAGGACAGGGAACTGCTCGAAAGAGTCCAGCGCAGAGCTACGAAGATGATTAAGGGAGTGGAACATCTCCCTTATGAGGAAAGGCTGAGGGAGCTGGGTCTCTTTAGCTTGGAGAAAAGGAGACTGAGGGGTGACCTCATCAATGTTTACAAATATGTAAGGGGTGAGTGTCAGGGGGACGGAGTTAGGCTTTTCTCAGTGATGACCAGTGATAGGACAAGGGGTAATGGGTGTAAATTGGAGCATAGGAAGTTCAAGGTGAATATCCGAAAAAATTTTTTTACTGTGAGAGTGACAGAGCACTGGAACAGACTGCCCAGGGAGGTTGTGGAGTCTCCCTCACTGGAGACATTCAAAACCCACCTGGATGAGTTCCTGTGTGATGTACTCTAGGTGACCCTGCTCTGGCAGGGGGGTTGGACTAGATGATCTCTCGAGGTCCCTTCCAGCCCCTAAGATTCTATGAACTATATCTGCTGAGATCCATATGCAACTGAGGTCTAACAACAGCTACAACAAACCAATGCACACCAGCATGTATTTCATCCCTAGAGACTGTTTCAGTGTTCATGACATCAGCACAGCAACTATAGTAAGCAATACATGCTGCAAAGCACTGAAAGACGTATGGTAATTTAGTCACAGTTTTTCCATTTAGATTGCTGTAAATGGAAGACGGAACCTGGAAATGAAATGTCAGTCTTCAGGACAACAGCAACTTAAATGGAAGCTGTTTAAGAACAAAGTAGCAATATGACATCTTTTTCATTGCTCCCTTCCTATGAAAAAGTCAGATGAGTTTTTACCAGAACAATGAAAGAGTGAAGCTCCAGTTTAGCGTTCCTCTTACTGTAGCAGTGTCTGTGCTTCCACAAGAGCTTTTTTTAAGAGGAAATGCTCCATGAGGAGGTAAACTCTACAGAAAAAAAAAAAAAAAAAAAAAAAAAAACACCAAAGAGGCAACTGGATCTGCTTGCTTTTTACCATAACAACAAGCTCCTCTACTCCCCTACTGGCTCTCCTCACAGAAGATAAAGACCTACTATGACAATCAGCTACTATAATTACCCTCCAGAACAAAGATGTGTGATTTGAGAACTGCGGCTTTCAGCACCTAATGACAAAGCCAACTCTTGTGCCCCCGTTCCACAGTGTATTTAGCAAAGCAAAGTGTTACATTAGTAACAGTCATCTAAACTCTTGCTGACCTAAGAAGCAACGTTTCAGTATGTGCCCTGTGTTTTCTACTGCATGACTCCAATATTTCTGAAAAGAAGCAACATCAGCAACAAATTGAACGCTAAATTGAACTGGCAGCAAATCCTGTAGTCATTCAAGGTCACAGAATAGTCTTGTCTTCGCTTGTGTGGTGATTGGTAGCCTCCTTTTCAACAGTTCAATAATTAATTCAGCCTTCAGCACATTAAAAAACAATTCCTTTTCCAACATAAATGAGAGTTCAGAAAACCCTTCTATTCCCAGTTCATGTCATATATGGGCTCCAGTGCTCTCCATGCAACCCATTTGCCCTCCTTCCCTCAGAGGAATAGTCTTCTGACCAAAGGACATTATCATGTCTCCTCAACTCAACACTAACTCTTAGATGCGCATTATGCACTACTGGGATGCCAGCATTTACAGGAAGAGAAATGAGGCATAGGATCAGTGTAGGTAGTGGAATCTGCAGAAAGCAAATGAGACTGGCAGACCCTGATTAGTCAAACTGAACTGTGTTCAGGGTAACGCCTAAGCCTGGTAATCCTAGAGGACTATTCACCCCACCTATGCAATGATTTACACAAGGGAAATTGCCTGTGCCAGACATTTGTATCTGAGATGCAAAGTACAAAATGGGTAACATTGACTCGCATGTAAAGTAATCAAAACTTCAAACAAGATTTTCTTTGTTGTGGTTCAGCTTGTTTCACAGGTCTGGAGTGCAGTATCCATGAATGGTACCACACAATCAAAATACTGGACTTTGTTAGAATGGTGAAAGAGAAACGATGTAACCACTTTTATACTTCCTTTCTGTGCAGTAAATATATTCTAATTATTATGGATCCAGCAAGGTCTGACTCACAAGGGAATGTGGCATTCCTATACCAAATTACAGGAGCCAGTGACCTTAAACCTGTTACCATTACCTTGCTTAGTAAAACAAAAAACTGCATGCACAAGGTTTTAGATATGTCACATCATGGAAAAGTGTAGCATAAAATGTCAGGAGGTAAAGAGGACTTGACAACCCTGTCATGCCCTCCAGATCTCCTGCAAGGACTGCAATGACAAGTCAGAGCAGTGTCTGAGAGACCTCTTTGCTTCCCAAAATTCCCATGGCTCGACACAGTCAGACCCTAGCATCTCTGTTTACCCTGTGACCTTATTTGCCCCCATGCAAGACTGAGAGCATAGGGCATAGCATAGCTTCAACATCTATAATCAGAAAATTGTTTTCTGGGACTCCATATGGCTTTTGCACCAATAAGGGGCTGAAGCAGAAGCCAGGAAGAGTCTCATTTAATATGTTTTAAACTTGCCTTTTTTTGAGACATTAACTTCCTTTCTAACATGAAGCAACTGAAGGTCAACAGTAGCCTACACTCCCTTCAAATTTCAAATGAAACTGGGAAAAGAGACAAGAAAAAACTCCACCCACCTTGTAACATCTCCCATGAAGAGTACCTACCCGTGGACTATTTTCCAAGAAAGCACCCTCAAATACCTTGACATGAATTACTACTTAAAACAGCCAAAACCATAATTTGTCTACAAATCTAATCAGCGCAGCTGGAGCTTAAACTAGTGAAAATACTAAATCCTAACACTTCTACACTTCCTGCACAGCCTGCCAACTCCCTCCAACATACCACAAACAATTCAATGTTACTCTTTTGCATAACAGTCCTTACCACATTTTACTGTTGTGGGGTTTTCAGTTTGGGGTTGTTGTTTTTTTTTAATAAAGGAATTGTGCAAGTACTGTCTTAAGAACAAAATGCATCATTCACACTGAACTAAAATAATTGACTTGTAAGTGACAAAATAATTATATATATCCTGGGTATTTAGCTATTTTTATATATTATAATTACTAGCTTTGCTGCACAGTGTACTCAAAGAATATTTCAGAATATAATAATAAATTTCAATATTGCTTTGTTATTGTTATTGCTATAAAGACACTTAGAGCTGATTTAGTGATGAAACAAGTTGAAGGTATGTAGGTGTTGCTTGGAGATGCTTGGAGGAGGTGCATTTTGCACTTACACCTGCTGCATCATGCTGTATTAAAATTAATTTGATCCAAGCACGTCCTTTGCACATACTTTACAGTAATGAATATTGCAGAAATTGGAGCAATGGATTTATAGGAAAAGCAGGGGGGAAAAAAACATTATGAAAAGTGTACTCTGGGATTTATGAGATCAGGTTTGCAATCTGAAGAACAAGGTACAAGGATATTAGCCATTTAACCCACATAAATGCTGGCTGCAGAAACACTGTAAAAGCCATTTGGAGACTTGACTCATTCCTCATTTTATTAAATCAGGTCTTATATGGGCATATTAGTATCCTAAAGATGTTCCATCTTTTTCAGAAAAATCAAATGAGGCACAAATATATCTTGTGAATGCTCTTATATTAATTAAGCTATCCAGAGAACAAATACAGTTGGCAGCGTTAAGAAATGAGCTGACTTAAAATAGATTAACAGTATTTTGAAAATGGCATGATCATGTCAACCTAAAACACAAGGATTAGATTTCAAAGAACAGATCTCAGCTTCACTATTATATTATTATATTAGTCTTAATGAATTGAAAAGGATTAAATTAAAATAAAAACAAGCAGAACACAGCCTATTTTTACAATAAAACAACTCTAACAGTGTATGGGCAGCTTCTGATAGGAGGACCAATCCTTTCTATTAGTATTGGAATACTTTTATATCATGAGCCAAGAAAGACAATAGGGAGGACCAAGAGTAGGGAAATGTTTCCAGACTCCAGATTTTGGTGGATCCATTTGTTTCACACAGAATTGCAGAATCACTGGAGTTGGAAGGGACCTCTAGAGATCATCTAGTCCAACTCCCCTGATAAAGCAGCATTGCCTAGAACACATTACAGAGGACTGCATCTAGGCAGGTCTTGAACATCTCCAGAGAAGGAGACTCCACAACCCCCCTGGTCAGCCTATTTCAGTGCTTTGTCACCTTCATAGTAAAGAAGTTTTCCCTCACGTTCAGATGGAACTTCCTGTGTTCCAGTTTACGCCCCTTGCCCATTGTACTATTGCTGGACACTAGTGAAAATAGCCTGACTTCATTCTCCTTACACTCACTTTTTAGATTTTTATAGACATTAATAAGGTCTCCTCTCAGCCTTCTCTTCTCCAGGCTAAAGAGTCCCAGCTCTCTAAACCTTTCCTCATAAGAGAGATGCTCCAGTCCCACAATCATCTTTGTTGCTCTCTGCTGGACTCTCTCCAGCAGTTCCCTGTCCCTCTTGAACTGGGGAGCCCAGAATTGAACATAGTATTCCAGATGTGGCCTCACTAGGGCAGAATAAAGGGAGAAAATAACATCCCTCGACCTACTGGCCACACTCTTCCTAACACATCCCAAGATACCATTTGCCTTCTTCGCCACAAGGGCACAATGCTGGCTCATTGTTAACTTATTGTCTACCAGGAGTCCAGGATGTGTCAGTGGCAGCAGTAGAAATTTCAGCAGTTTCTGTGACATAGTAGCAGTTCCTCTCAGCTTTCTCCTGCTGCACTATAGCCAGAATGCTGGATGGAGAAAGGATTCCTTGCTTCTCGACGGTGTGCATTTCTTTTTCTCTGTAAATATCTTTCCCTTGGCATGACATACACTGATGCTGCTAAAAACCCTCTTCTAATTTTAAAATAACTCTAATTTAAGGAAACACAGTATGCAGACACTGACCCGCTGTCACTGAGGGAAGAGTTGGTGTGTCAACTATTACAGGAGGTTGGCCCATACAAATCAATGGGTCCAGATGCCATCCGTTCCTAGGGTGCTGAGAGAGCTGGGTGATGTCATTGCAAAGCCAATCTCCATAATCTTTAAGAAGTTGTGGAGATCAGGAGATGTCCTTGAGGACTGGAGGAAGGCTAATATCACCCCCATGTATAAGATGGGTTCAAAGGAAAACCCAGGTACTTGTAGACCCTCACTTCAGTTCTAGGGAAGGTCATGGAGCAAATCCTCCTGGAGACAGTCACAAGTCAGTTGTAGCATGTGATTGAGCAAAGCCAACATGGATCTACCAGGGGCAATTCATGCATGACAAACTTGATCACCTTCTGTGACAAAGTAACCCACTCGGTTGATGCAGGGTGGGCAGTGGACATTGTCTACCTGGACTTCTACAAGGCTTTTCATATGGTCACCCACAGCCTCCTTCTGGAGAAGCTCACTCGTTACAGCCTTGACAAGTGGTCTGTGCAGTAAGTGGGGAACTGGCTGATAGACCATACCCAGAGGGTGATAGTAACTAGTTCCTCCTCAAACTGGAACCGGTCACAAGTGTGATTCCCCAGGGTTTGATATTGGTCCCAATGCTGTCCAACATCATTATGGTTGAACTTGATGATCTTCAAGCTCCCTTCCAACCAGGATGATTCTATGATTCTATGATCTTCATAAGTGACCTGGATGTTGGGACCAAGAACCCTGCTGAAGTTTGCAGATGACACCAAGATGAGTGGAGATGTTGACACCCCAGAAGGGAGAGCCACCCTCCAGGATGACCTGGACACACTGGAGGAGTGGGCTAGAAGGAACCTTATGAAGTTCAATGAGGAGAAAGAAGTGTAAGGTCTTGCACCTGGGAACACATAACTAGAAGAGCAGTTCAGACTGGGATCCACCTGGCTGAAGACCAGTCCTCTGGAAAGGGACCTGGAGGTCTTGGTGGATAACAGGCTCAACAGGAGTGAACAGTGTGCTGCAGTGGAAAAGAAAGCCAACAGGATGCTGGGCTGCATTAACAACGACATCACCAGCAGAGATAAAGTCATCATCCCACTCTACTTTGTGCTTGTCAGACCACACCTGGAATATTGCATTCAGTTTTGGCCCCTGTTCTGCAAAAAGGATGGGACAGGCTGGAGAGGGGCCAGAGAAGGGCCACAAGAGTGATCAGAGGAGTGTAGGACCTGCCATATGAGGAGAGGCTGAGAAAACTGGGTTTGTTCAGCCATGAGAAAAGAAGGCTTTGGGAAGACCTTGTTACCATGTTCCAGTACTTAAAGGGGGGCTACCAAGAAGATGGAGACTCCCTATTTATAAGGAGTCATATGGAAAAGACAAGGGGTAATGGGCACAAATTGCTTCTGGGGAGATTCAGACTGGACCCAAGAGGTCAAGTTTTCACCATGAGGACAGTCCAACATTGGAATAGTCTCCCAAGGGAAGTGATAGATTGCTCCACATTGGACAGTTTTATGTCTCAGCCTGACAGGGTGCTGAGCCATCTCATATAAACTATAGTATTACCTAGAAAGGCTGGACCAGATGATCCTTGAGGTCCCTTCTAACCTGGCATTCTATGATAGATTCTTGATGTAACACCCTAAATACCCCATGACTTCATATTTTATGTACATCTTGAGAAGTTTGTCCTTTGCTTTGAGTTTCTCTCTATATATGTGTAGCTTGGCAGAGATCAAAGTCAAGTTACGTGGCACAAACTGCTGTAACAGCCTTTTTCCTATAAGAACCACAGCTGTACCTCTTGTTTTGGGCAAAACAGCCTCATCCAGAATGTCTTCAAAAAGCTGACACTGGGTGCTGCTTTCCTGGTGTTCATGTATGCAGCAGCAGGTATGCTGGCCAGAAGCCACTATTTTTCAGTGCAGCAAAACACCACCAAGCAGCTAGTTACTGGTATCATGCTCCTGTTGTGGACACTGTCTAATGGATCACACCTTTGAAGCTGGAATGAGCTCAACAGAAGCTAAGAAATTCTGCCTCTCGTATAGGAAACATGACTCTGTGATTCGCAGCATGTTCTGTTGCTTTTTTTTTTTTTTTTAATTGCTCTCTTATCTTTTATTTGTCTCAATAAGGCTAGATTTACCAAAAGGAAGAAACCTTCCTCCACTTACAGTACCGGCGTTCCACACCCCCTCCTGCTGTTCTTGCAGCGCATTCTGCAGCGCCACACCATGGCCACTCTGCATCCCTCCCACAGAATCACTACACTATTATTTGTAGCAACGGGATTTACCTGCCAAAACAAGAAGTATTTAGGTTTTCAAATTTGCAATTTTGGCCAGTTGTCTCACTAGTCAAGCGCATTGGCACTTTATCTTCTCTGGCAAAATTGCAGGAATTTTGCTTGGGTGAGGACCTGGCCACAGTTAGCTGCATCTATACTATTGCCAAAGAGGATTATTGCAATATATTGTACATGTGGCTAGTTTTGAAGACCACCTGGTAGCTACAGCTAGAGCAGTGTGTGTAGCTGGCCAAGAAATAAACAGCATCAGCTGTGAGACATATAGTACATGGACTTTCCAAATGCTGCACTTTTCACCTATTTGCAAGTGTCTGCAGTGGAAGTGAGGTCCCGCATGTGGCAGCTGCAGGCAGCCTGTCTCTGTCTCACAGGTAGCATTTTAGAGCAGCCAAGCTGTGCTAGCTCAGAACCTGAGACTGGAGAAAGAGAGCATTCTCGCTGCAATCCTTGACAGAACAACCTGGCAGAGCCCACAGCAGCTGATCAAATGATCAGCACAATGAAATACGCATCAATTTTTCTCAGACCTCTGCTGCAACAATAGATTTTTAAGCTCTTTGTACAGAGCAATTGTGGTCCATGTATACAGCTTGACACAGGCTGGTGGAGTGGTGTCTGGCAATGCCCTTAGAAGCAGCAGTAATAGCTTCATTGTTGCATATTTTAAAAAATCACAAAACATTTAGAGATCAGAGCACAATCTGTTATTCTCAACAATGCTAAAAACACTAAGCAGCAAAAAAGGAGGCACAGCTTGCTCTACATTTTCTTCTCTCAGAGATCAAGTAGTTCGGCTTCTTTGGTTTTGCTCCTCCTGTGTCCCCACCGTAGCTTGCACATTATTTTCCTGACAAGCCTCATCCTTCACATCAATGATGGATTTATATTCTGCTGAGCTCAATTGAGTACTTAGGTAGACAGAATCTGCTCTCATTACATGTGTGTCAGCAGAACTTACTCCAGGGAAGTGAAAAGAACCATGTTAGATTTACAGACTTGGAGCCAAATTTTTAATTCACCACCAAACATCTGTCATAACCTCGAATTTAAACTCTCCATGGACATGACCCACATTCCTAAAGCTTACAAATGGTGTTTGAATATTTCTATAAAAAGAAAACTTGCTTGCCAGAGAAGTGTACTCAGTTCTTCTCATCTAAAATATCTGACATGCACCCTAATTCCTCAAGGAGTGTTTATAAGGGCAGCCAGTTGGAGCTAAGACAAAAGGAAAGGCAAAAGAAAAGAAGGCAGCTCTGTCAACTGAAATGTCAAGGTGCTGGCTAGCCTAAAGCTCAGTTCCAAAACTAATTGGAAAGTGGAACTCAGATATATTTTTATTTATTTATTTATTTATTTTTCCACATTACCACCGATTCCTGTGTATTCAACCCCTCAGTGACCTCAACAAAACTGCACTTGTTCTGAAAAGTCTGGAATAATCAATCCTTTCTCAGAACAGCTTTGGAATGATTTTTCATGCAGCTTTTGATGATGAAGTCTAAAGTATATGCTGCTCCACAGTTAAACACAGAAAGAGTTCTCATGTTTGGACATACTTTCTCCAGTTAAGCTTTTTCTCCCTGCATTTTACACTAGGAGGAGCATTGATTAATGAGAATGTTTTAGCAGTAGTTGTTGTTTGTGTATAAACTTTTGTTAAAACAAGTACTGCAGAATAAATGACCTTTATACAGACACCTATTAAGGCACTAAAAGGCTTGGCTACATTCATCTTAGACGCGTATACATAACATTCTGAACAATAAAGGGATCAGCAGCTGCAAGGGTTTTGAATTGAATTCTTTAACAATAGAAAAGTTTTTCAGGCCCAAATACCAGCAAAGAGAATTTTTTGCAGATAATCCAGGAGAAAGAAAATAATAAAAAAATGCAAGCCAACTTTGCAGCAGTTAGCATAAGGGTGCCATCTGAAACATGTCAGCTTAAGAGTGCCCCATAGTACCATTCTTTTACACAACCATAGTATTCAGAACTGTTTCCCCAAATAATCCCAGATGGCATGCCACAAAATTTCGATTCATTTTAAAAGCTTTCTTTGCTGTTATTATGTGACTGAAAGTGCAAAAGCAAGTTGCCATTCTCATGGCACTATTTGCATTGGCTATTATCCCCTGAAATCCCCTTTAAACAGCTACATTGTCAGCCCATAGGCCTCATTTAGAACTACAAAAAAGCCCAGATTAATTCGATCAAAGGGAGAGCCAAGTACAAAATGCACTTTTCAAACTGTATCAGAGTAGGTTCCCTTTACAGATCGCTGCATGGCTAGAGCAATGCAAAAAAAACCCTGCCTGAAATAAAGCGTGAGCACTAACAGAAATAACTGTGCATGTTTCACATGAAGCTTTTGAGGCTCTTCCAGGGTAAATCTCTCACTACAGATTATTAGAATAAAATATATTTAAATATAGGTTTGTAAATTAAGTAGCGGGAATCGGTTTTTTTTCCTGCTTGGCTTTCCACCACCGCTTTCAGGAGACACTGTTGTAATGCATGGATAGCTTAGCCAGCTATAGACACTTTCTAAAGTCTGTGTGGCTTGGAATTTTAAAATATTTAACCTAACAATGAGCAATGAAGCTTCAAAAAGGTACAGATCGTTTCCCCCAGAATTATTTTGTTGCTATTGTAAAAAAAACATCTTCATCATCACTGGTGAGGCAAAGCAAAATGAAAATGGTGGTATCATTTCCACAAAATTCTCTATTCCATAATCTAAGGTGAACTCCTTTAAGTCAAGCATAACACAGTTCCATAGATCTACAGTCTTTAGTGGTTTTTCAATCTCACCTGGGATTCTGATGACAGGCAATAATGCTGATATTTTTGTTTTTCACAGAAGCTCCTTCAGTGCCTCGGCACTGTCTCACCCCTTCAGTCTCCACTGGAGTTTCCTTGGTGTTTCTACCATCAGTTCTCTCACCCTCGGCCTGAAGCAGCTTCTTCAGCAGCTGCTTTTGTGTGCCGAGAACATTTTACAGAGCACAGAACTGCAGCACAAATGTAGAGCAACTGAACATGTGCAGCAATAAGTGCCATTGCCTCTTAAAAGGACTCATCAGGCCGAGAGAGACATGCTGAAAAATTGAGCTGCTGGAACTAATATTAAAGTTGTTTGCTGCACGATGAAATTGGATAAATGCTTTTGTTAGCCACTTCCAGTGAGGTTTAGATTTTTTAACAGAGTTGTTTTAGTATAACTGTTGTATTTGTTTATTTACTTATTGTATTTTATGGAAAAACTGTTTGTGTGGGTTCATTAATAAATGCTATAAATTCTGTGTAGCAAGAAGCCATTTCTGTGGAGACAAATTAGTTCCCACAGAGAAAAAGTGCCTTGAAAATCTATGTAATAAATTTGTATTTGTAAAGGCATGCAAACATAATTTTATTTCTTGCAGTTATGAAAAACATGATTCTTATTTGTAATCATAGGAACACAATTGTTAATTTTGTTAATTTCAGTTAATTTCAAGAGTGCACATTTTTTTAAAAGCACACGCCTTCACTGGTGAAGAGTAAATATTCAGTTAGAGGCACATTTTAAAAATCTGTTGGATTTAAACATTTATATGTTATTCCACATTTCAGTGGAAACAAATACCAGACCTTGTTAAAGTCAATCATAGCAAGGTGCTCATGTCTTTGTACAGAGTAGAAAAGTGATTAAAATATGCTGCTTTGTCCCCAAAAGGTAACTTCAGTCAATATTTGTCTCAGACATTTTGTTACCATAAGGCATATAACTTCACACACTGTTACAGGACTTTCTAAAAAGTAGCTTAATTTCATACAAAAATATAAAAATGTGATATTGTATGGAGTTAAACATCATTCCCATGAACTTGTGTCTTAAATCCCATTAAAACCAACTAGGCTGCAGAATAGTTTACAGAATCAGGTGCTCATGGTTAGATCCAAAGACATTCTCAAATGTCCAACTATCTGTAACAGGACCTAATTTAAACATAAAGGTGTTCAAACACATGCTTATCTTATTTTGCCTAATCCTAGAAATGCCTAAATATTTACAGATACTTAATTCCCAACAGTAAAGTCCCATAAACTTGTAAATATTTCCAGATTCAGGTCATAACATGGAAGCCAATAATAGAGGAAATTCCCCAGGATCCATGAGCACAGGATTCCTGCCATTTTTCAGCAAACTCTGATCAAATAGGTATTCTCTAGCTACACTTATCAGATTACAGTCTGCACAAAGTACAGGGAGATGAGGCAGTGCTTCTGCTGTGCTCTCCTACTAAATCATTCAACCATTGTTAGAGCACTGGCTGGATGGCAAAGGATTTGAACCTACATCATCATCCCCAGGCAAAGGCAAATTGCAGCATGGATTATTCTACAGGGGGCACTATGAGCCTCTGGTGCAGGCTGAATTACACTTTACATGGAATAATTATTGTAGGGAAGTAAAAGACTGGAAAGAAATAACACTTTGTAGTCTAGTATCCAAAAGTATCTCTAGTCTAGTATCTTATCTGTCCAAGAGCAAATCCAATCTCTAAAGAACATGTAATAGAAAACACATTTGTTGATCCTTTTGACAGTGACTCAGCAGTGAGCTATGGAGTCATGCTCTCTCCCCAGCCAATATATTACTATGTTAGAAGTGGAACATTTTTAATCCAAGGAATAGTGACGATGTTCCTATTTGTTCCATTCAATCTATTTTACTTTGGCACCCTGCTATTTTGGATATATAGAACTAAGATTTTTTTCAAAATAAGGTTCAGATCTTTTCAGAACACAGAGGATTCAGAACCTAAAACTTGTACATACAGAGTTGACATCGGTGTCTTACATTCAGCGTTTTATTAAACTATTTAATAAAGACAAAGAAGACAATATCACCAGCACTGTGCCCAACCTTATTTCTGGAAACAAAACCAGAAAAATAATCTAACACTCCTATGCCTTAAAAATGTAGTCACATTCAGCTGATGCGTCTCAGTTCAAATCCAGCAGATCAGGTGTTTCCATCCAGCCTACCCCTGGTTCCCTAAAGGACCGCAAGCAACAAATACGGCCCAAGTGGCCATGTGCTTCCTTCTGCTCTGATAATGGCTCATCAACAAATTTGGCTGTGGCTGTGCATGGAAGAAAGATAGAAAAGGGAAGCATGGGTACTGCTGTGAGACAAGGGACTGTCTCAGCTTTATTGCACAGATTCCTTTCCCTA
>NW_009954217.1:1403184-1474576 GCF_000747805.2 Chaetura pelagica
CTACATAGCAGAAATGCAGAGGTGACTGCAGTGGGGAAGTCAGTAGGAAAAGTCTTCTGCTTCCATAGCATTGCAGGAAGACAGGAGAGTGCATTATCTAGAGGTAAAACCCAGCTCTCACATAGACCACGTGTAGAGATAATTACCTTGGACAATTCCACACTGTCATTCAGTGTGACTATGGTGAAACCCAGTTTTGCCCAGCCTTTTCTAGCAAACTAGTGCATCTCCTAAGGAGGTGCATTTTTCTTGTATATTGAAATTATTTCTATTGCATATGCTTAGAACAGATTGAAGTTAACCAACACTTTACTGACATCAGAAGTTTCGAGTTTCTACCTAATCCCTCTTGTATATATGAGACATAGACACTTGTAATGAGTTTTTTCCAGGCTAAATCACTGTATTATTTTCAGGTTGCGTAACAGAATACTGAAGAAGAGGGGAAAAAGGAAAAGGAAAAAAACAAAACCAACTGATTGTTTCCAGGGAGTTTTTATAAGACTGGCTATTTTTCAGACAACTACAGGCTAAGAAGTGATAAGCCATGTTCTAACCTTATATTAGGGCAAATTTAGCATAACTTCATTGAAATAAATGGAATTAAACCTGCATACAGGAAAAGAGGTTCAAGCCATTCTGTTTTCACAGTTGTTTCATACTTTTCCAAGATTCAAAGCCTTCTGAGCATTAAACTCAATCTGGTCTTGAGACATATAATTATTTGTCTTGAAGATGCCCTTTGTTTCTTTCATTTACTGTTGTAGGTGTAAGAACGTTAGATTTCAAGGTTTCTAAGTGCTGTTATTTCCTTGAACTGGCTCTTCTTAAGTCTGTCATCGGTGAAGCCCCCATGTCTGAAATGGCCAATTACACTGCTTTCTTTGACTGTATTCCCATTATAGATTTGCAGTACTCTTATGTAGGTTTCTTTCAGTATTAACAATCAGAAATTAAGCCATAGGAAGGCTTTCGTCACGCAGTCCTGGTTTCTCAAATAAACATTTTGATATGTATGAAATCAGTAATGTTTGGGTTTGACTTTGTGTAGCTGATATTACAGAGCAGGGCAGTTTTACCTCCTTATTACTTAACTAGATGAGAAAATCCAGTCAAACAATATTCCTTGCATTTACTTTTGATGACCTATTCTTTGAACTTTCTATGTAACAGTCTCAGGACTTGTTTACGTAGGGAAGTTGGTAGAATTTAAGCTTTGGTATTAAATTTAATATATTTACTACTCCTTATTTCAACATTCTTAGAATAAAGGCAAATGTCCAGGTATTCCGTGAATGACTTTTCTTATGTAATTTCTTACTCAGGAAGTTCTTGTGGAACACAGAATGCTACCAAAACAGGCAAGACAGGACCATAGAACAGTTGAGCTGCCATCTCATTCTGTTGATGGCCACAGGTGAAGCCCAATTTTAGACAGCAGTAGTAATAACACTTCATGGGCTCAATGAACCTAAGAAAGCACATCCTCAGGTAAACATGAATAAGCATTGCAAGACAGAGTCATTTTAAAGCAAAGCCTTGTATTTTGTTATTTTTTTCCCCAGTCTTTATCTAGGACTGTGCGAGTCTCTGCTGTAAGTTAAAACTATTCATGCTCCCAGAATAAAATTTAAAATACATCTTAACTGCCCCATACTTCTCCTACTCCTAACTGGCAACAACCTAACAAATAGTGTTTTGGTTTCCAGTTCTTTGTCATCAGTAAATCTCCAACCTAGGAAAGCCTCACAGAGGAAGCCATTTATTCAGGCAAGATGAAATATACAACTGCAAATAACGGTCCATAACACTATGTAGGCACTAGTTTGTGCCTACCCAGAAAATCTGGAGAGCCCAGTGAGTCTTCCTGTAGTGCAAAAAAATCTCATTCACATCTATTGAAAAGTGGATGCAGAATTTCTTCCTTACACATCAATCATCAATGAGCCAGTCCAATCAGAGTATGGTGATGCTGCTGATGTTGAGACAATCTGCACAGACACAGATCAAGTACATGTTCAGAAGGTCTAATATGACTGCACTGGCTACAGGTGACTTACCTGTTCATGCACATTCAGTTTCATTTACTATATGCCAGGGTAATCTGGGAAAGAAAAAAACAAAAAACACCCAGCTGCTGCAAACTAAGAAAACCTTGCTTCTACAGACTTTCCAACATGGAGCATCAGATTTCCTTATATATGATTTGATGCCAGATCTTCCTCCAGCTGCAGTTTTGGCTGACAAATCTCAGGCACATGAAATGACAGCACCTACCTTACCATAGCACTGAGACAGTTTTGGGTGCTACTATTATTTCCTAATTTTATTAGAGAGATAGCACCTCTGTGTGAGCATCACCTGAACAGTGCAGCACAGAGGCAAACAGCAGGTACCAAAATATTTCCTATAGGATTTTCAGAAGCACTTGCAGTTGACCTGCCTCTGCGTCCTCTGAAATCTGTGATAAACCTTCCTTGTGAGAACATTAGATTCTTTTAATTTTTATTTTCATTTGGTAACAAACTGAAACAATCTCTAAACACTTTTGGAAATATATCTTTTTGTGTTTCAAAAGTAAGCTTAAATCATTGCCTCAGACAACCTTTGGAAAGGGAGGTGCAGCTCTGGCCCCCACAGGGTACGTGCTCAGACCTGAATTTTACCTTTTGTAACTGGGTAACAGTGTATACTTAAACTTTGATTTTTCAGGCTGATTTAAAACATAACCTCACCTCAGGTGCATTACAATAAACCAATATATTGTAACATAGGTAAAGTTGCTGTGAGAATGTTCTCATGAAAGAAACTGGAATTACCTAACTAGAGGTCTACAGGGAAAGAAAACTTGTCTTACCACTATTACTATTTACTTCTTCTTAAGCCAACTGCCTGGTAAAGCATTTATGGGGCAACAGCAACAGCTTGCAGCTCTCATGACCCCCATCATGCATGTACCCCTTTACACAAAATGTACCACCAGAGGGAACTGAAATCCGAGGAGGTTTGCCCTGTCCTCTCCCTGCCTCCTTCTTCCTCTGGCCCAGAGCCTGCTGTGAGCAAAGCCGGCTGCCACTGCCCCTGCTTTGCCAGGAGAGTGAAGCCGTGCCCCCAGTAAGATGTCTAGTGCTCTGTGGTGTCGTGATAGACATCTTGTCAGGGGACACGGCTTCACCCCAGGGCACCTTGTGGGGGGACACAGCTCCCCTCATCCCACACCGCCCACAGCACAGGGCCTGCCAGGAGCTGTGCACACCTTGAGCACAGCACGTGGGAGATGTGAGGAAACCAAGGAAACGGTTGCTGCAAAGTGGGTTAAAAGGTAGTTGAAACTGGGGAATTGGGGAACTGCTGTTGATGCTGCTAAGAAGTCCACCACCCAAAAAGCAGGCATCCAACTGCTGACTGAAGAAAGGGTTACAAGTGTGTCACGATGTCATTTGGTTGATTAGCTCACCACAGCTACCAACACATCTGAAGTAGCTTTATTTAATAAGTAAACATTGCAGGTAGTGTAAATAGCTTTTCTTGGCCACATTTAAACCCATCACTAAATTCAGATTAATAGTAAATATGTTACATGCTCTTCCCCACCCCTGGTAGGTGTCCAGCAAGGGTAATCTCCAGGCAGAAGCTGGAGAAAATAGCCACCAGCAAGTTACACGTCTGGGGGACATGAAATAGCACTGATAATGGCTCCAGTTTCCTAGCAGTGTAATTTTGTGAGCATTTCTGTTTTTGCAGACAAAAGCTGCAGCTCTAACCTGAGGCAAAACATCCGATTTTTCTGAGACTGCTTTTTGGCCTGAGATGAAGGCAAGGGAGAAAAATCCAATATAGCAGAGAGCAAAGGAGAGCTGCAGAAATCCACTGAGGTAGAGGCTAGGTAGAGGCTAAACCAAGGCCAGTGGCAGGAAAAAACAAAATATGAAATAAACTTTTTATCTATTACATAAACTTGATGGCTGTGATTTGTGCATTTGATTCCTATGATATTAAACTACATTATTGTAGTTATTAGATAATATTCATACATTTGTATGTTTATTTTCATAAGGATTCCGGTCTATTTTATAGCATAGAGCTAAATGCTATAGCATTAATACAGAAGCACTCCTGCCTCTGTACTTACAGTTAAGTATATTTATATGGCAAGATAATAAATAGAAACTATGCCAATAAAGTAAGAATGTTTTACATTCTCTTCAGGGTTTATTTGTTTAAATCCAACCTCCTTATTTTGAAGTATGTAATAAGCAAAGATTCTATATACAATTAAATTTAACATATATAAAACTTAAATTTAACTTTGTTAAATTTAAGAAAAAATGTGCCTTTTTCTTTTTTTTTTTTCACAGCAATTCGCAAAATTACCAATATGGTTGATGTTGCAAATATTTCTGTACAAATAGGAATCTTTGTAAGACACAGAACCCTTTCCACACAAGTAGCTGTAAAACTCAGCACTTCTGTAACTGATCTGCAAGGGGTTTTATTATTAATTACTCATTTTCTGTCTTCACTTGAAAGCCCTGGTAAGGAAAGGGTTTGAAGGAAAGATAGAGAGGGGGTCAGGTGGAAACAGGTCAAGCCTGAGAAAAAAGTTTAGTGGTGTGAACAGAAAGTAAATCAGGGGAAATGAGCATTTTATGCTCGTTAGCCTTAGACCAAGAAGTAATTTGTATAAAAAACAGATAATATAATCTAAAAAAGCTGGAAAAAAAAAACAACACAAAAAAACTTAAGAATTAAAAAAAACCTCCTCTCTGGGCAACACAGTGGTAACAGCATTCAATTAGTAGAGGTTGATAGCCTCCAGCTGGTGTGTCCTTGGGGGTAGATTATAAAAGAAAGGGGAAGCAGGGTTAGAAAGGGTGTGTTACCTCTCTGTCTGCCCTGGTTGCTCCATGATTTCTAGTTGGATTGTGCAGTTCCCTGACTACCTTGTGGACAATAAAGCATTCTCTGAAAGAAAGTCTCTAAAAGAATTTGGGCTGGAAGTTTACTTTCTTTCTCTGCAGTAATTCACACAGACTAAGGGCTTCTTAATGCCTTGAAATATCTCCTAATGGCTGCTGCTGGAATTAGATATTGGACTCCAGTAAAGTAAAGGATCTACTATGGAAGTTTATTTGTGCTTATAGCAGCAAAGGGCCTGGCAGCTATATAGAGTGTCACTGCTGGGAATTTATTTCCATTGTGGTGGCTTCTTTTGACAATGTGTGAAAATTGAACTGGCTGTAGTCGAAGATTGAAAGTGTAAACCATACCCTTCGCAAGAGTTGTGTTTTACAATGCAGACCTACTATACAACACACGCGACTGTAGGAATTGCAGATTAAAACCGATGGGGCGTATAAACTCTGTGTCTGGCTGGGGCAGAAAGAGGTTAAAAGTCTGACCCTCAAACAAATCTGGCACTAGCTCTACCTCACAACTGCAGCTTTAGGTATGGGAAAACTTTCAAGGCAATTTAAATGCTCCCTCAAACAAAAGATCCGATTTAGTAAATCACAGCTTTTCTGAACAAATAACCTACAGTATTCTGATGTTTATTTTAACTCTACCATATTGTGGAGCATAATTTTCTCTGAAAGTACCCATGAAGTTAGAAAGGGACCTTCAGATGAACTTCTGCTGTAAGGTCAAGTATCCAACATTATTCCTGGAGTGCAAATCATAGTAATGTCTTGCAATCATATAGTAACAAAAATTCTTGCTGGATTTTTCCAGAGGCTTGTCACAGTCTCACATTGTCGCAGTTTTATCTAGATAAAGCTTTAGTTTGGCAATCTTAACTTAGGCCTCATTATCAATTAGATATTAGATGTAAAAGAGGGTAGTCAGACCTGCCCAAGTCTCCAGCTCAGGTGAGGGGGAACATGCTAGCAACTGAACAACTGATGAAGTAAATAAATGACCATTTTTTTCTGATAGGTATTTATATAGTGATGGTGACTTCAGAAGCTGCTAAATATTTTGAATACTTCAATTTTTTTTTACTGGAAACTATTATTAATTTACTAATGATTATGGAAAAATATTTTTATTTTGGAACATTGGAACATTTTAAAAATATGAGGGTTCCTATGAAGTCAGCTTCCTAATCTGATTTTTGTAATGACCAATATGACTGGCACAAACCAATAAAGCAGTCAGTTCAGGTCAAAGGCTCTACTGCTCTACTCTCAAGTCATAAACCTCAGTTTCATCATTTACCTTGTAATTCATTCATATTCTCATCTGAGTGCCAAGAAACATAGTTTGTGTGAATTATTTTGTCGTAAATACGCAAGCATATTGAATATTGTTGATGAACATGCATACTTGGCAAACATTCATATCTGTTTCATTTCTTGCTTAGTGATACTTAAGGATAGGAAGTAAAAATATTTTTTTAAAAAATAAAAAATCATTCATCACCTACACTAGTAGTGAAATGCCATGATTTATGTCAGCTAAGAGTAACTTCACAGGCACTGAAACTGTGTTCTAGTCTTATAGCCTGATCCAATAAACACTGGATGGAGATGTTGACTGAATTCCATATGTAGATAATTGCTTTCCTGTTTGTTTACTAGTTGTGCTAACAGGTCAGAGTAAACTACCTTGAGATCAACCTGCTGCTGGACTGCACTGGCCGATGAGCTAATCCAGAGTTCATGAAAACTTTACACTCAAATGCCTTTGGGTTTCTATCTGTCATTGTAAATGTATGTAATGCTCTTGCTTGCTCCAAGGAAAAAATTATATACTGGTGGTAGGCAGACTTCTAGGTGCATGTTGCAAAGAATCTGTTAAGACATTTTTATTCTAAATAGTATATTTAGTAATAAACAGTTACATTAATCATTTTTATTCCCAGTCTCTATAGATAAGATTTCAGCTCTCCTATAAAGCTTGAGACTCCTGCTCTGCCTGTCATATATGACTTCCTTTACCCTGTCATCACATTTCTTCCACTTAAAACAGCAAGCGAAAGTATATATTTTGTAAGATGCTTCAATGAAGTGATAAGCACCTTAGGTACAATTTAAAAAATTTGTCTGACTTGGGTTCTGGTAGGCTGGCAGTTAATGTGGAAAACAGGACCACAGTTAGGTGTGTGCTTTTGGAGACTTCCTGCCAAGCATCAGCATCTGTCTCTGCCTGATGGGCAAAGGTCCCACTGTTAGCTTGTTCTTGGGATATTTTCATCTAGACATGTATCCACTGAAATATTTCCGTGCTCCCAAACACTGCAACTTGAGGTGTACTCCAATTTCTGAGGCCATCTTTTCTGAAAAAGACATTAATAAAAAAGTCTTCTGTGAGAATATGAAAGAGGCTCCTGCATGCACCAGAACAGACTATCAGCCATTTTTATCAAACTACTGAACTACAGTTTACCTACACAGCATGGTTAATAAGCCCTATTTTTTTTGTCAGCTTCTTGTTTCAGCAGCAATTTTCA
Organism: Chaetura pelagica; assembly: GCF_000747805.2. Classification (NCBI taxonomy): domain Eukaryota; kingdom Metazoa; phylum Chordata; class Aves; order Apodiformes; family Apodidae; genus Chaetura; species Chaetura pelagica. Next base: position 1,410,638 of record NW_009954217.1, read on the forward strand.
GCTGGATTGGCTTAAACTGTTAGGAAGTTACACTCAGCACAAAGATGGCAGAAGCAGACAAGATCTAGCATTAGATCTGCTAGGAGAAGATGGGGATATGTTCAGTGGCAGTCATGGATTCATAAATCAACAGACACCTGTGTGGTACTCTGCATGTGCATAGGCTTACATGAGTTGCATGAAAACATCTAATAGGCATTATCCAAATACCAGGACTAGTTGTTTGGGTGTTCTGCCTTAAATCTTTCCCCATCTTTTAACCACCCATTGTCAAAAAAACATGGGAGGGTGGGAGTGACTTGGAAAGGTGATGAATCTTATCAGCTGGCACCATAAACACAGAGATTAAGTAATTTTCATGGAGATTTTCTGGGATCTGCAGCTCTCAGGAACCGTGTATTTTGAAGCATCAGCTACTAGTGCACTATGATACCTGAAACACCCAGGTCCCAGACAGTTGTCCTAATTTGAAGTTGTGTGCATGAGTAACATCTCCCATTCACACCAACAGTCTGTGCACCACTGTTGATGCAATGTCCTGGGCCACCTAGAAACAGTCCTGCCAGCATTACAGCTGTCCACCCACTGTGAAGATGGAAGTGATTTTGTCACGGGGGCACAACAAGTTGAGGGTATGTCAGTGCTCTAGTGTAAAGGGAAAACAGCCAAACTCATTCTAAACTAAGTCACGTCACCTTAGACACCTTAGTTGCAACTGCATGTTTAGACTTGGCTCATTTATCCCACTTGGACATCAGTGCTAATATTGAAAATAGTTTTCATTCTACCAGGTTGCTCTCCTTATCCCAGCTGCAGTCTGTCAACACTTCAGTGAATATTAGCCAGAGGAAGAGAGAAGTTAGACTAAGGGAGAAAGACCATAACCTCTAGGCAACATGAAAAGAAATCAGCAGTAGGATGACCCCATAGCTCTCTTTTAGCTTGAACTGTTTTGTGGGAAGTCTGAAAATTTCATTTCACTTTAGAAAACTTGAAGATTACTGGAGAGGTACTTCACTCATGCTTGTTATGCATTAGTTTAATTAACTTCAAACTGAGCCTAAATCACTTCTGGTTCCAAAAGGGACTTAGCATATGGGTTGGTCAATATATTAGTTAATGGGCATCACTAGCCATGAGCTGAGGGAATCCTGGGCCTTGTCACATTCATGCCGATTGTCCAGGCTGCAAAGAATGAGAGCTGACGCAGCTGCTCAGAGGCTGCTCCTCCTCGGGCACTGTGCAACACCACCATCAAGTGGTCTCTGCACCACAATACAGTAAAATGTCAAGCCCTGCATCCCTTTCAAAATGGAAATAGTGTTGCTAAGTTTTCCAAAGATACAAAAATCAAGTCTTTTCAACATCAGATGAGACGTCATAATAAAAGAGCGTTTGCGTTAACGGCTCCTCTCCTGTGACACATTCCAGATTCATTGCTCGTTTGTCAAACATTTGGGTGAGCTTATTTCTCAGAATATTTGGAAAGAAAATAAACTACTCATAATTAAACTAGCTTCACAGAAAACTTCGTAATTTTTTGCACGTACTCTAATTAGACATATGTTTCCCTATTATATTTCAAATTTTCATATTAAAAATTAAAAGTTAAGAACACGTAAATAAAGTGCAGATAAGGCAGTCTCAAGCCATGGCAACCTACATTTTCCCTACTGACCCTTCCATGATTTCCTGAAGAGAATTATGTCTTGAATATTTATCAGGTTTGTTGTTTGTTGTTTGGGTTTTTTTCAGAAGGCTATCCAGAGGTGGCTTGTAAAGAAGTATCCTCTAGTTCTTTGAAGAAGATTTGAATGCACCATTACTGCTACTTACTGTTGTTATTTTTGGTAGCTCCATTTCTCTTTTTACTTGGTCTCCTGTGACACTGCTTTTCTGATCTTTAAAATGTACAGTACTGAGCAAAATAATTCAGAATATTTCAGATCAGTACTAAATAAATTGATAGCATGCTGAATTGGAATACATGTTAATGTGACTCCCCTTTCCAAAACATCCTAGACTCTGTCTTTCCACAGGATACTACAAAAGGATCTATGTAGCAGTTTTGTTGAGCTCCTTTTGATTCAGTATATGTCAGTAGGAATCTAGGACTTGACATGGTCATACAGAGTCTTGGACATTGGCTGAAATTTGATACTTAACAGCTCTCAGCAGATGGGAAAGTTGCCACCATTTCCAGTGTACATGTTTCACTAATTTGACCTTAACGTCCTGATTTTAATATGCAGAACATGGTGAGAACAGGTATTTTGGTTATTTACATATACATCTCTAATATTTTTATTGAATTACATATACTTCCTTCCCTCTATAGTTCCTTGTATATGGGCAAATATTTAATTGCATTCTTAGCCTCCAGTGCTTCATCATCCCAGCTGGACAGTTGTGCCAACTTCAGGACAAGTTGTGCTCTCTTCCCTGAAATCGTAAATACAACATTTTTATAGTTTAAGAGTAATTTTCATAGTTAAAGAAAAAAATTACATTAAAAGTTGGGGGTTTTAGGTGTGGTTATTGTTAATTAAGGGAATTAATGACAGGAATCCTGCAGTTGCATAAACATTATGGTATTATAGTATTTGTTTGTATTCAATAGTGCAATTATTATTATATTAAAAACTGGGCAAGACATTCTTTTGCCAATTTAGAGGATAAAAGCAAAACTAAATGAACCAAAAAAAAAAGTTACTGTAGTGCACACTACAGCATTGGTTCAGTTCCCACCTTCCTACTTTCTCCCAAGCTACATGAAAAAGATTAGCTTCCCAAGGACTGTGTCCACCTGTGTCTAGTTCAAAACATGGCCAAGAATAGACACGGTGCTTTTCAGACCACTCCATGTTCTAAGCAGTGGTGTTTACTACTTCAGAGAAATTACATCTCAACTGAGAAGAAGAATGGCTTCCAGGTGCAATGTGCTTCACAGACAAACTTGTTGGGCAAATGCTTGTTTTCCGTAAGTTACTGCAAACTATCTGACCAATTCATGATATATTTCAGTCAGCATACAAGGATGTAAGGCTGCTCGTCTAAATATATACATTTGAGAAAGTAGGTTTGCTTTCAAGTAAGCATTTAATGAAAAAAAAAAAAAAAAAAAAAAAAAAAAAAAAAAAAAAAGATGTTAAATGAAAGAAAAAGTCAAGTGAGTTTGAAAAGACACGATTAATGAAAAGGTAGATTTCAAGGTGTGCTACAGATTCTCAGATACAATGAAATGTGCCTAAGTTTGACCCACCCCTGGGAACTTGGCATCACATGGTTTTAGGACCCTGCCTGTTAACTTCTTTTGGAAAGCTTTTTCAGTGCTGCCTGTTATGTGTCTGTAATAAAATTATTTTTCCTTTGTTCTTGATTATAAGGAATACCATAATGGTATAAGCCATCTGCCTCTCCTGCCCATTTTTTGAGAGTATGGTCTGATAATATGTATAAAGTCTGATTATTTTGTGCCTGTCTTAAGCACAGTCACAAGTAAAATAGGCAGGCAGGAACATATTTTGAGTTCTGTGTAGTCATTCCATACATAACTTAAGGAAAAAAAGAAGAAAGACTGCTTAAGAAAGTGTATCTGCTCATCTGTTCTTCTATTACAAAGTCAGAATGATCACAAAAATTACAGTCATTCTCTAAAAGCTGTCATTATATTTAGCTGAAATAAAACCAGGAAACTTGCCAGATAAAATCTTTCAAATCTAAAAATATGTCTTTTCCTTACACACAAAACTTCCCTGCCCTTAGTATAGCTAAATTGCTTTTATTCATAACTAAACAAATATTCAGTGTGATGACTTCTGTATGAATATCAAAGACTGGGATTGCTTTTTCTGGTTTTGGTTGGAGGGCGTGGGGGCTTGGGGTTTTTTTCTGCAAGGGACTATATGTTTATGAATACTGTTTATTTAATGGCAAGAAGCTTTGTTAAATCTATGTGTCCATACAGAATATAGCTCCTATTGACTTTTGCTAGCTGGCAATCTCTGAAGACCGTGATTCATGTATATCATCTAATACAGGCATCTATTAACAACTTGCCCATTTTCACGCCATTCTGAAGAAGTCCTTGTAGACACAAGACCAAGCATTTCAACAGGCCTTTCTGCACAGCAAGGTTCAGCTGACCACCAATAATTCATTAAGTCACAACATCTCAGACTCCTCAGCCAGTAGCCTGTGACTGCCCTTAAGGTAGTAGAGAGCCAGTGGCTCAAAACTTCCTGAGAATCGAGTCACGTTAGTCTCTAAATCACTAGCAAACTTTTAAAATTAAAGCTATGGATTGTGGGGTTGATCCTTAATCCTTGAAGACAGTGACAAGAAAAGAACAGGACAGACTCCTATGTAAAATGTGAGAATATGAAAATAAGGGGAAACAAATGTTCAGTGCTTACAAACTAGCACCCCTCTCACCACAGTTCTGGAATTCAGGGACCTACAAAAATGCCTTAATGTTAGAAAAGACAATAAATACTTCTTAAATCAGAGATTTCCTTGATTATGCTGAAACTGGAAATATTTCTTTTAATGAATGTATATGACAAGGCAAATAAATATTTTACTCTCTGGTACAAGTTCTTCACCATGATGTTGTAGCAGTACTGACCCAGTCATCACAGATGACCTGGTTCTTCTTACATCCCTGCGTATAAAATGCAACTGCCTTAAATTGGCAGTATTTAAAATCCACTTTCAAGCACACAATGTGATATTTCGATGGAAGAAAGCAAAGGCATGCCTTCATCTGTAATAAGTGTAGTTTTAACGTTTATACTCAAGATGGCAGTATGAAAACACACCAAAAAAATGCTTTGGTAGGGACTGCCTAGAGCTACACTGGATCTTCCCGAATCTCGATTTCATTGCGTTCTTAATAAGACTGAACAGTTTTAAATCACATCACAATTAAAATTCAGAATAGTCAGAAATGAGAAATACAACTGAGAGTAAATATTCAAGAAGGGGCAAAAATCATTAAAACATGCATTATTAAAAACAGAGTAATGATTAAATATTGGACCTTTCGACAGAAGTTCATTATCAGAATGTACAGTTTCAAAATACCACACCGGAAAAATATTAACATACAATTAGATCCTGGTGAACCCCTAACAAAGCTTTAGGCTGCAATGAATGTAATTGTGATGGGCTGCTTCTCCCATCAAAATGACAGCTGTGATATTTAAAAAGAACATCTTGGTTCTAATTCTGAGTGGCAACAATTTTCCTGCACCTAAACCTATTCCCCACCAGAGATGTCTCCCTTCTATCCCTTTGCTTCTCTCTCATATCTTCTTCATGCACACAAACACATACACTTTCCTGTCAATGCACATGCATTATCTAATTGGTTTATGTCCCTTCTAAGTATCTAATGTGTTGAAGTACAAACCAACATAATGTATCCTTTGCCTATAGAGCTGAAAATTATTTAACTTATGACTAATGGAGTATATAGAGTCTAATGCTGAGAAGCTCTGGTACCATTAAACTCAGACGTTGAAGTATTCAAGTCAGGTATCATCATGGAGGTATTTAATTGTATTTTATCATACAGAAGTGATGACTAAATTAAGGTGGAAAAAAACTTTACAGTAAATCATTGGCTAACATTAGAAAATATTATTAAGATGAGAAGATACAATCCATGTGAAGACAAATAAATTCTTATTAAGAACTTCCTGAAAGAAATTCCTGCAAAAACACAGTATTTCCACACAAGCAGAAACTGGGATACATTAACCTTTCATGGCATTGTAACAATACTAAACTAGCAATGCTTAAATACTCAGGGCCCCATTTGTATCTCTAAAACTTCACATTAGCATGTTTTCATTGACTGCAAACTAAAACAATGAGAGGAAGAAAGATGATTGGTACTGCAGATTGTGCTAAAACCATCTTTTAGCCTTTTGGCATAATAGGAGGCTTTTCTGTTCTGTTTAGAAAGGAGTATGATGCCTTTAAAAAAAATATGGGCAGCCAATGGTTTTGAGAAATAAATAAAAAAAAAAATTGGCTCAAATTCTACTACAATTTCCTGATATGTGACTGGAAGAAGCAGTGGAATCATCACCTTGTCTTTTAATGTGGCTGGAAAATACCATGAGGGAGTGAATCATCACCATTCTGTAAATTTTCTTTCTTACTGTAAACAGTATTGTGCCTGGAAAAGTGCTGTAGAACAAATGTTGTAACTCTTATGTAATTCTGGTTTGGGAAGTAATGTTACTAACAAGTGGCAGAAGAGTTAGTGCCAACATCTGTAACTGGATAAGTTTTTATACAGAAATTCTCTAGAGAGAGAGTCATTGGTGTCAGAGCTAAGATTTCCATAAGATGGATTTGCTTGTATGTGGTTTACCTGCATGTCATCCATTAGGTGGTCAGTGCTTGTGAGAGTGTAACTTGCAGAGAAACGCAGAGTGGTCAAGGTTGGAAGGCACCTCTGAAGATCGTCTAGTCCAACATCCCTGCTAGTGCAGGATTACCTACAGTAGATCACACAGGAACATTTCCAGATGGGTTTTGATGTCTCCAGGGAAGACTCCACAACCTCTTTGGACAGCCTGTTCCAGTGCTCTGTCACTCTTACAGTAAAGAGGTATTTCCTTATGTTTAGCTTGAACCTCCTATGCTCCAGAAGAGCAAAAGAGACTAGATTCATCCTCCTAACACCTGCCCTTTAGGTATCTGTCTAATATATCTCTCTATCTACCTTTCTCTCCCTATCTATCTAGCCAGCCAGCCCCCTAAGAAATGGATGGCTGCTAAGTTTGCCAAAAGGAGAGCTCTTAGAAAGGGAGTGTCTGGAGCAGTTAGCTATATTGCTGAAGATAATGTAATGTTTATGGATTTTCATAGCAATTTCAAGTTTAAAACTGTCCCAAGTTTGACATGGTAGGATAAATCACAGAAGTAAACAAGTAATCTTTGGAAAATGCCTAGACTCTAGGTCAGAGTGGTTTTGTTTTTCCTGAAATGGGAAAATGGTCTGCAAACCCCCTCAACATCAGCCGTTGTTTAACAGTGGTGATACAGTCTTGTAATCTCTGTTCCCTATTAATAAATGTTATGGAAAGAGGGAGAAGTTTGTAGAGTTACTCCAGTTTCTTAGTCCCCATCTTCGGCAGCACTTTCAAAGAGTCACATGTAGCCATCTGGTTACCATCTGGGTCTTATCAAGCAACATGAGACACTTCCAAGTAGTTATGCAGCCAAAAACTGAGCATCCACAGCTTGTACCTGAAAGAAATATGAGTACTCTATCACGGAGGCCACGTGTGCTAAGCATGTCATCCTCTCTGGCTCTTTATCTGACACTTTTTTGTGTATCTGAGACCAGATTAATTTTGAAGAGAGTAAATCCTCTGAGTTATTGCAGACCTTGTCTGGCCTTTGCTTTCTGAGCTATAATCACACTGGCTGAAATCTCACCTTCTGTTATCAGTAAGGTAAGACCGTGCTTTTGTAGCATTTAGTAATTACAGAAGACTTACACCTCAGCTGCAGGCAGCTGTACAGGCTGACCATGGCTTCATGGATATTCTGATGAAGGAAGAATGAATGCACTTTGCAGCTCTCCCATGTCTTTGCTCTGCAACAATGCTCACTCCTTGGGCTTCTTTGGAGCCATAGAATACCTGAAGGAATGTTATACTCCTAAAATCCATTTCCTAGTCATATGCCTATTTTCAACATTTGAATATAGCAGGTGTGCAATAAACTCAGTGTGTTGAGCTGAGATCCAAATGAATGATTGCATCCCTTTGCAGCAGCCATGCTTGGACAATGGGTCATCTCTTTGGATGCAAAGGAAATAAAAATCTACAGCATCTTTTTTGCAGCATGTCTTGATTACAGCTGCCCATTCCTCTTCTCTCTTGCTGGAAGCACAATTAAAAGGTTCTGAATATAGCAATAGAACATCCTCTAATTCCCTAACTGGTTCTGATGAGATTCTACCACATACAAGGAAAACCAAATACAAAACCAAACCAAAACAAAGAGCAATTAATGAAATAAATCAGATGTCATGGCTTTGATAACTCCTGTCCTTTGTTCATGCAGTACTTGGAAACTGCCTAAAAGACACTCCAGAGCTATTAAGCCACTATTTGAGAAAGAGTATAATGGAGTGACTCTTCCAGCTCTATAAAATAGTTTTATTTAAGGTAATGAATCCACACATTGCACCCAGTTGAGGATTTAGCCCAAGGCCTCCAATGATTTCTAAATTTTTCCTGACAAAACAGTCTATTACCATCCCTGCCTGAAACCAAACTGAAAGTGCCTGCGGAAATGGCCCAGTTCACAAATTTGGTTTTGCTGTTCACCTTCCTTCGTGACACTTGTTGCAATCATATTATTCCTCTGAGGGATTTCACAATCCTATGCTTGTATTTTCTTAAACTGTAGAAAACATACTACTTTGGAGAAGGGTGGAAGGAATATTTCTGTCCCTACAAGCAAAAAGTCAACCAGCTGTTTTGACTAAAGATAGGCAAAAATACGTAGAGGAAGAAAAAAGCTATCTATATCAGTTTAGGTCATTTTAAGTTTAGCTAAACATAAAAAGTTGAATATATACTAGGACACTCCACGAGGGTTCTGAAAGGAACAAGAAAATTCTCTATCGTCCTGATTTTCCATTTGGATTAAAACTAAGAACTTCCCTATGTTTCAAGGAAGTACATCCATCCACCTACAATATTTAAGGCCAAAAATTGAAAAAATTAATGGCCTTCCATAGGAGAGGAAGATATGAGACAGACTGATGGGATATCCCTCAAAAAAACAGTGAAGAGTTCTACTCTGAAAAACAAATGAAATGTGAAATAAGTGCAGGGAGATTTCTTCCCTTCTCCTTTGCCAAATGAGATGCAGGTTGTGGGGACATCATAAAGGAGGGAATTAAGGGATTGGGACATAAAAGGAACTAGAATAACTGAACTGATCCAAGTAATTGGTCTGCGGGAGTACACTGAGTGCCCTTTTGGTATCTATCATAGCCAGAAAATTATAAGGCAAGAAGATCTCTGGAATTTGCCAATAGGTAGGTAACATTGCTATGCAAAATAATTCTGCCTTAAGAAAAAGGAATTGCATGTTTGCTTACTTAAGACAAACAGTAATCATTACAATCTAACCAAAGGTTCAGTTTCCAATGAAAAAGCCTGCCAACTACCATGAAAAATATTGTGTGGAAACTTGAACTTTACTAGCTTAAAGGAAAGGAAAAAAATCTTTATACAAGCAAATCTTATGCTAAAAAACCCCATAGTCCAGCACACAAATTGTCTCGTTGATTTATGAAAGATTATTCAATTTAAAGAAAACACTCTCTCACTGTTTTAAAAAATGTTATGTTTGAGATAGCAGAACACTCTAGAATTATTTGCTTTTTATTCACTCACTGGCTTTTGTGCCTTTCAGGTAACATGCTTAAAGCTCTCAGTTCTGTTTTGTTGGAATATTCCCAGCTTCTCAAATCACAGCTTTTTTTCATGAGTAGGACTGAGGCATTGCAGCTAATGGTGTTAAGAGAGCTTCCTGCTTTTGACTGATCATAGCTGAAAAATCACTAACTGCTGAGTCTCAGTGTGCTGACAGCATTGACCCAGACAAAAGCTTGTACAGGCATGAGGTCAGAAGCATGGAGGCTAAACCAGAAGAATTTTCTTTAAGGCTGGAACTTGTAAGAAAAGACAGTAATGGTGGCTAAGCCTTCAGCAAATCAAGATTTGCTAAGACAATCAGGATTACTGGAGGGGGATGTTTCAGGGTCTACACTGTCCTTGAGAGCAGACCACAGATTCTGTAAATGCATAAGAGAAGACTTGAGTACAAGAATGTAGGCAGTGACCAACACAGAATGTAAGCGTCAGTTTTTGTGGGAAGAATGACAGAAACACAAAAGTCTTCAGATTTTCAAACACATAGCGGGCAAAATCTGAAGTACAGACATAAATGACAGGGGGAATATAAGATCATAGAGACAGAGAAAGATCAGACCAGAACGGGAGAGACTGAGACACTGACTTTCTACATTAGAAAATTAATTTAAAAAGAAAAATGGCAGTAAAGAAAGCAAAAACTGTTTTCAGTAAGGGGAAAAAAAAAAAAAAAAAAAAAAAGGAGAGAGGGAGGGGTGAGGTGGAGTGCAGGAAAGCCAATTTCACTCCAGTCTTCAAAAAGGGCAAGAAAGAAGATCCAGGAAACTACAAGGAGTGCAGAAGTGTACTGACAGAAGGAAGAGAATAAAGGTAAAATTATGTCTTCAAACCCAGGAAATGTAGGGGTAAAGTGAGAATGAACAAACTGGGTTGCCTAGCTGATCCCCTGAGGATTCTGAATTGTTAGAGAGGGCTAAAAACCTTAAACATAACAGGAATTTTTTCCAGTAAAATAAGTGGAAAAGTCTGAAAGTCATCATATGAATTTCATTACTTTGAGTACTGTGCACTCTGCTGATCAACTGTCTTTCACAATGACAAGCTCATAATGTAAGAGGAATTATACCAAGTTGCTGCAGAGCTTAGAAACAACTATGAATAGAGCTACAGGAAGGAACTTGCTTGGGCATTATATATATGTGGATATGTGTGCTGGTCAGCTGACCTTAAGAAAACTAGTGAGGGGCAAAATAAATTACATAGCATTCGAATTAAATTACATTGTGTAACTATCCAAAAGTACCCAAGTGAATGTAGCCTCTCAAATTCCTTTCTGCTTTTTTTTCCAACAAAAATGTGAGTATATTTTAAGGGGATTCTAATGGCATTTATGGAACTGACATTGCAGCTTTCCAGTTCTTTTCAGTTAATGAATTTTCAAAGTGTTGAAGTGTTCTGATGATTATGATAGGATCCCTAAAGGGATACAAAGCAAAAGGGCAGATGAAAGACAAATATAGCACATTTTAAACTGTTTATTGTACCAGCACTGTAAACTAGACTCATTCAACCAAAATACTTGCACTGTCATTCATCACTGCATTGTGGTTTGCTTTCTGCTGAGTCCATTTAGTTGTTTCACACCTTACCTTCAAGATTCATTTTAATTCACATACCCAGTCTAGTAACCTCACTCCCAGAATTATGACCACTCTTGATACCTTTAGAAAGCTTTCTGTCTGCTATGTCTAGATAACAAGAGCTATACAGGGAAGTGGGCTCTATTGATGATAGATCAGAGGCTGAGAGTCTTGATGCAAGGAATTCTGAGGAAGAAGTCAGCCTTCATGCCAGATCAACAAGTAAAACAGATTCCTTTCAGTTAGCTTTATGACCACAAATAGAGGAAAAAAACTGTACAAACTTTAAAAGTAGAGCAGCTGTTGTTTTGGTATTTTTAAGGCATCTGAATACAGCCATGAAAATGGGAAATAATTACAATGCTAAATTATACCTTAGTGTTGTAAGAATCTCAGCCCATTTAGTACTCTTAAAATCCTTTTGCATAGATTCTAGTCTTCAAATCACCATGTAATATAATTAGTCAAAACATTTCACTTGTTAAATGTTTCCATCACTGGTTTATTTTTAATAATACATTAAATTCTGATTAACTTGGTAGGCTTCAATAGTTTCTGTTCAACCAGAAAATAAAAAGAATATATATGTTCAGGCTCTCAAGGCTAAGAAGTTCCTTTACTGAAGTGTTTTCTGTTGCCATTAGCTGAATTCTTTGTATTGCCTTTTTCTTCATTAAAACCATGCTCAGACATGGTCATGGATTTGTAGCTATGCTATCTCTTCCAGTTTGTATGACAAAGCTCTCCAAGCTATGGATGAGAATAATACTTTGGAGGAGAGCTTAGAGCTATAGCCTTGAGGTATTTTTGGAATATTTGCTGTAGAACTCTTACATTTCTCACCTTTCCAATCTGACCTTCATTTTTAACTTGGAGGTGTGTAATGATGAACCTCTGCACAGGATGAAAGAAAGGCTGCTTACTGTTGTTACCGTTTGCTTGACTGGTAACAGATGTTCATGACAGAGATAATTTTTTTAATGTTTGCTGGTCTAATGTACAAGGGAAGGGGATTATTAGTATTCTGATCAGATACCATACTTTCCATTAATCCATTTTTCTCCCTATACGTGGGAGCCAGCCATCACACGTTTTCACAACATGTTATCAATTTCAATGTAGCTTCCATTCTAATAATTTCAAAATCAAGAATAATCCAAGGAAGCATTACTTGAATCAACATCTGACCTCTTTTAGTCCTTCCTCTGTGGTCTACACCAGTTTAAGTGTTATATTCTATTGTGCAACAAGAAACTGAAAAGTGACTTGTGATTTTTCACTCTCAAGGACACAGCAGTTTCATGGAGAATGATCTTTCCTCTCATCCCTGCTGAAATCCCTGCACCTGTGCTTGAAGTCTTTGAGGTCTCTTCTAATGAAGTAGGAGCTATTTATAACTCTTGAAATCTCCAACAGGTTTTGATGAGAAACAGTCCTGAAAGCATCTGTGCCACACAAATAGTTCCTCAGACTGGAACTTCAGGCCAGCTTAGCTCAGAGAAGACAATCTGTCCTTTCTGCCTTCTCCACCTCATGTCAGATGTGATTTACAAAGAGACAGTTTCAAGTTTTCACTTTAAAAAGGAAGGAATCTGAACCATAATGTCAACTGAAAACTTAGTAATAATTGCATCATGTTACTCCTGATCAAGTTGCTGTGGCCTGACAACTTCTGCTCAGCTGGTGCACAGAGACTGTCACCCTACACTGAGAAAGTGTTATGTGAAGTCACACAGCCTGAGTTGCATTCACACAGTTACCACAGCTGAACTCATTGCAGTAAGCTGCTGAAATACAGCATTTGACTGGAAGCCTGAGTCCTAAACTTTTATAGTTGTCAGTTCTCTTCCCATTTGAGGAATCTTTAGCAAGTGATGAGTTTTCAGATTTGGGCTGAATAGTTTAAGTACAAATGTGTGATGCCTCAGCCCACATTCTGTGTCAAGGATTAGATCATCATGGTTGTGAAGTTTCCTGTGTGGGCACAGTCACTTCTTTTTCCTTGTCAGCCATCAATAATTTCAGTCACGTAAATTGACTAAAAGACTCTACAATCAAAACTAATATCTTCCAGCTGTGGACTGAAGCATCTGAATGATAGCAGGGAAAAATTTAGGTTATTGCTATCAAAATTTCCTGAGGAGGCCAGATCCAGGCAGGCTAGACTAGATCAATTTTCCTGTGGGCATGTTTGCTCTGGTTGAAGGAGGGGAGAGAGAAGGAAAGCATTGAGGAAGAGCTAGTTCCAAGAATGAGCTACCCCTTTGAGTAATTATCCAACAGCTACTAGGACTCCAGTGTGTCTCTTAAAGGAAAATTCCTGGAAACTCTCTCTTGTTTTATAAAATGGAGTATTGGCACTCTAATTCTCTCTCCAAAATAGGAAAAGTATTTGAGATAATTTCCTGAGCCTCCATTTGGGAACATTTTACTAAGGAATTTTCCTCAAAGTGACTGAAAACCAAAACAACAAAAAAAAAAAAAGGGGGGGGGGGCTTTTGCAATTTCTCTGGCTGTATGCATAGCTCTAGAGAAACATGCTGTTGTCTCATTCTTTCCTCCAAATAATATACTCCGTGTATTCACCTCAGCAGCTCTGTTCATAGCACACTGTGGCACCAGTCTGTTACAGCACTGCAGAAGGACTGAAAGAGTCTATTCTGAAGGGCATAAACTTCAAGATTCAGCCCTACTGTCACTGAGTCTTTGATTTCAAATGAGGGAGAAAGGACTACTGTGTAGGCATGAAAATGGACAGCCAGAAGCAGCCACCTGCTAGGGAGAGAGAGAATATACTCATCACACATGATGTGGTAGCAGCTACACTACTATGTATATGCCTCACATACAGTGCCAATGGGCAGTCTATGACCCCTGAAATAAATCTGTCCCATATTCCCTGATTGAAGAGAGGATGGAAGGCTAAGAAGTAAGAAGCTTATTTGAGCTGACTGGGTTACTAGAACACAGACATAATTGACAGTTTTGCTGATATAACAAGTTTTAACTGATTTGGTTTGTGTGACCAGAAAAACAAAGAAGAGCAATGAAAAATGAAAGGCAGCCAAGCAGACTCTATCTCAAGACAAGCTGACACTACTCATGCTAATTTATTCAGTGGCCCTAGTGCTTTGCATTAAATAAGGACTTTGTTCTTTAGCTTTGTTACCAGTTAAGCCTGTAAAACCTTTCTGTCACAAAAACAGGGTCTGGGATCATCCCAGATCATGCAACCTGGGAAGTGTTAGTAGGAAGCATCCTGATGGCTCAAGACCCAGCTTATTCAGACTATTCACTTAGTACTTATGTATTCGATTCTCAGGTGCTGCTGACATGGGGAGGCTTCTTAACTGAGACACAGCACCACATCAGATTTGCTCTGAGCAATGTCATGGCACTGAGTTCACTCTGTCAAATCCACTCTGAGGCTGTAAGGTTTTCCAAAACCACCTTCGGTCCAGTAGTATAAGCTCTGAGCAGGAGCTAACAAGCCAAATTCAACCCAAGCCACTTAAGAGAATTGGCACCCCACAGAAGATGAGAGGAAGAAGAAAGAGACACCCACACCAAACCTGCATGCAGCCAGGTCATGTTTACATGACTTATCAGAATGGGGTCTCCTCCTCATGAAAGCTGATGAAATGCTTCAGCTGTACCTGAGTCAATGCAAGCCAAAAACAACCAGCTGTGCAGAAAGCCAGATCCATTGTCTTGCATCCATGACATAGTTAATCTGTAACCTGGATAAACAGCCCATGGATAATTCAGAGTGAAGCACACAATATATCAGCATTGTCTTGGCACATTTGAGTACTGACACATCATTTATTTCCAGTAGATTGTGCCTACAAAGTTGAAAACAGAATGTTCATCTTTCACAGAGAAACTGGGAAAGTTTCTCTATTTTTTTTTATACGTTCATACAGTTTTACCTGTGCATACCAAAACAGGTGATTAAAAATATTTGATTTAGGGAGAAGCTCCATGTACTGTAGAACTGATTTTGAGTCCATGTCATCACTAAGCTTAGCTCAGAATATAATGTGAGCAAGAGGGCAAATAAATTACGAGGGTTTGAGTAGTTGGCTAAAATCTGGAAAACACTTATCATTAGTTTCTAGGATCAAGCTGTAATAATTCTATACATATACTTAGAGAGCTTTAAAGATGGGCACATCTACATGAACAGGAATGGTCTTAGCACTAGCTTCAACTTCTTTCTCAAGCTTTACCTTAACTGACTCACCTTACATTGAGTCACTCTGCTTTGTTTGAGTTTCAGGGATTTTATAGCTTCCCTCACCAGAATTATCTTCTAAACCTGACATCTAAAAGGTCTCTATAGGTTTATAGTTCCCCAAGCCTTCTTACTGGGATTGTTGATTCAGCTCAGCTGTGCCCTAAAACCTGTTCGCTCCTCACAGGTTGTAACCTAGTTCTCCTTCAGTTGATCGTGTTAATCCAATGACATTCTATTCTATTCTACTCTTGTCTAGTCTAGTCTAGTCTATTCGACTCCATTCTGTCCTGCTGCCAGCATGACAGTGGATGGAAAGGAGACCTACAGCTGGAGGCAGGGCAAGACATGCCTAATTTTGGGCAATTGACTCTGTCCCAGGACTCCCAAAGTTAATGAAAATCCAACCAGACTGTGACCTAGTTTATTTGATCTGTCACCTATTGCACCTTGGGGCTCAATCAGCTTAACTTTTCCAGTTAAAATACTTTCTGGTGCAAACAACCAATACCTTATTTGCCCAATTCTTGAAGGTGGAGAAGGTACCATTGACTTATTTTCATAGATAGCTGTTTATAACTTCAGAAAGACTTCACATGAATGTCTGCAACCATCGCAACATATAATACAGTAACAGTTAATTTTACTGAAAGAGTACATTTCTTCAGCTTTACCTCTCTCCTCATTTTTCTGCAAATCCTAAACACTTCTTACATCATCTTCAAAGGCTGCAAGAATTCTAAATCTTATAATAAACAAAATACCTGCAGTAAGCAAGCTGTGGTTCATGGGTGATGAATACTTTTTCTATTAGCCTGTCATACTGAAAATAATAGGGATTAGGGATTACAGGTTGAAATCCAAATGTCATACCTATTTACTGTCTTTAATATGTCCAGTCTACTGTGTCTGGGAGAAACAGCATTAATACGTGTAGTTCCTTATTCAGTTATCGTATCTTCTAGCACAAAGCTACATCTGTACTATTAGAACTGCAGTCTAAAATTAGTATATGCTGTATAGAATGAGCAGAGTGTTTCCTTGGACAATATAAGCAAACATTTTTTTCATCAGAGGTATTTTTTTCTTTCTGTTTCAAGACAGTTCCTTTACATAGATTCACTTAGGTTGGAAATTACCTTTACATTTGCTATAGATAGCAGGCTTTCTTGAATTCCTCAAGACAGCTGATGTATGCAGTGACTGTATTATGCAGTGACTCTGCCATAACCTTTGGCTCTATAGGAAAGGTCCCACCTAGGAACCACCACTGTTTCTGTACTAGTGATCAGTTCTGATTTACTAGTGAGCAGTTGTGAACTGCTCTTTTTCCCACTTACCCTCATCACAGTTGTAATTTTGATGAAACATTACTTTAGGCTGCACACATATTTCTGCTTTAGATCTCTTTTTTTATGGTAGTTTTAATAGTTTATGACACCTACAATGTCAACCTACCGTCCATTTTTGGTATCCTTCATTCTTCACACAGCAAGTACTCGTGGACTCATCATATGGTTATAAAGAGTTTCCTCACAATAACTCTTTCATATTTTTCATTCCAGGCCTCAAGTTCATTCTAATCTGTAAACAACAGTTCTCTTAGTTTCTCAGAAATCACCTAAGGCTTCAGTACTCAGATTCTTCTTAAGTTTAGTTTTGTTTAATTTCTGTACCACCTGTTTGAAAATACATTTCTTGTATTTCAGTTTTATATGGAGGGTATTGTCTGTATTTCTGTAAGGAGTCAGAGTTAACCTCCTTTGCTTGAATTAATAACGAGTCATTAAGGACATTAAGTGTGTTAAAGTCTGCTATTGCCAGAGAAAATATGATCTTCCATTTGTATTTTTCCCACTCCATTGAAATTTATTGCATGCAGATGGAAAAGGAAGCTAAAGTAAATCTCTCATTTTTTTTCCAGAGAGTTTCCACTAGTAATAAAGGTAACCTGTCCAAAAGTCCATTTGTTTTCAATTTCAGTAAAAAAATTTTTATCTTCTTCAATCATGAGAATGGAATATATATATAAAAAAAAATTCCATTAAAAAAATTCTGTAATTGAACACATTTACCATTGCAAGAACTGAAGGGAGAACATTTCAATCTGACTTGTGGTTCTATCCCTTGCTGGAAAAGTATCCTTATGCATTTCTGTAAATATTGACTTTATAGCTGATTAGGTTACGAGCTTCCAATGATAATGGTTTATTGAGTCAAATTCTAGTTCAGTGCAGAGTTGTTAGTATGCTATGGAATGGTGCACAGGCATAAATGATTAACCCAGCTACATTGTGACAAATGGAGTAAAAATGTATAAGAAATGGGTCACAAGAACACAATCAATAAACTAATATTTTATTTTATTTTATTTTTCATGACCAGGGTCCTGTTCTTCAAACACATTAAATTCCTAACTGCCTGACAGAGGATGACATCAATCTGTGTGTTAGTGCTTATTGATTAGCTTTGCTGGGATATGTGCTGCCAGCTATAATAAGCACGAACATTTTGAATGAAATTGATCACATCAGTCCTAAAAGTTTGAACATTTTTGTAGGAAGTCCTCATGCAAGCATCTGATTTAAATTATTTTAGTTATGAAATGAATATCCTCAGACCACAGCTGGAAGAGATTATTTCTAATGGATTTTTTTAAAAAAATTGTTGGTTACTAAGTACCAATACTAACATGGTACAAGTGAATTTGAGGCCATGTTGACAGTATTTGTTTTGTTATCTTTCTATAAAGCCTAAGGTTTATCTACATTATCAAATATTTATTACGTTAGAAGCAGATTACTAGATCAAAGCAGGTAATGCAGTGGCCACCACATCTACATGCTGCAAGGTTGCAGGTACTGCAGGCTAGATTGAGGGTGGCCCCCATGACCAAATGTCCCAAACACACATGTAAGTCAAAGATATCCAAGGAGGCGTTCATCAGTTTTGACCTTTGTGTTCCCATTAAAGTATGGAATACATTGGATGCAGATCTTAAGTAGACTTTCTTGATTAGTTTTCTTCCAAAGTGACCTGTTTGACACACACCAGCATATCTACCCAAACTAAATCAATGCATGTAGTGATTGAGGGTGATCAGGACTTTCACTTCAGAACTGTTGTACCACTGCAAAGCAAAATGTAATGTAAATGCAGAAATCTAGCCTGTTGTTTTGGGTTTTTTTAAAACCATAAATATAAATAGAATAGAAGAAAGAAGATATACATACTACCCTTCTAAAAGGAAGAACCTGAAGAAGACTGTGAATGAGACACTTCTTTCACAAAGTAGGAGTGAAAAATCCCCATCTTCTCCCATTGGAAGCACACAAAGAGACTGAATGTTTGTTCAGAGTTATCAAGCTGTCACTGTGTACCTACAAAACATGAAGCAACTCTCACTCAGTGCCACATACCACTGAATCATGAATTGTAAGCATTGTTTTGGTATTGCTGCCTATTGTGAGGATGGCAGCTGCTGTGTGGTTAAATATAGGGAAATTACTTTGGGGAAAGGTTTGATGAGAGACCACACTATCAGTGGAGGAGGAAATAATGTCTGAATGCTCTGTCAGTAAATGCAAAGACAAGGCAGCAGCACACAGCAAACCAGAAACCAAATAATGAATAGGCAATGGGGCATCAGTGAATAAGTTAGGCTACTGTCCTGGTTTTATAGCATTACAGATTTCAAAAGAGGAGGCTAATTCAATCCACATCATCAATTGGGTTTTGCAAACTGTAAGTGGAACTATAAATTCAGCCCACTCTTCTTGAGTCATTTAATGGACGCTGGGAAAACATGGTGAATTTCTTCTGTTCCTCTCTGAGGAGGAACTACTTCTTCTGTTGATAGTAAACCCTTCTGTTGGTAGTAAGCTTGGTTATGGCCTAAGGTTCATCACCCTGAAGCAAGCAGGGTGAGCCACTGTTTTTTCATAGAAGCACAAATATCTTCCTTAAATTGTCTGAATTTGGTTGCACATCAGCCAAAACCCTTTGAAACAGCCTACAACAGGGAGACAGTGCTGAGGAAAAGAAGGATGCCTAACATAACAGATAATGCAGAAAGCCTCAGTGAACTAAATTAATTAATTAATTTATGGACACTATATGGGGAACAAGCAATTCATACAATAGACAGATAAAGAAAACAAAACATGTATCCTGGCAATGTATTATTGCAGCATATTGTAGCAAGTTCTATACAAAGGCTGGGATGTCTTCTGGACATATTTTATCTGCAAATTGATTAAAACAATTCACCAACCACAGTGCTGTCTCATACCTTTTATTCTGTTATGAGAAAAAATATACAGGAATAATAAAGTGAGTGGAAAAAGGAGGTTTTGCTGTTAAACTTAGCTGAACTGCACTTACCTAAACTGCATGTTTTGCATATACTAAAGCATTGTTCTCATGTGCCTTCAGCTAAATTAAAAATGAGCTTGTACTTCTGTATTATTGTTGCTGAAGCCAAGAATTGCAAGAGAAGTAAATGGATACTTTCCTTTATCTTTCAAAGGTATAGTAGTTCTCAATGTTTTGGAGAATACTTTAGGATCATTTTAGAATTTAGAATATCAGTTTCACCAATAATAGGAACTGCTAGGGTTCATGGAAATCCAAACAGATGCACAGCATTCCGGCGTATTAACATGGAGACGACTTTGAGGAATCCGCAACAGATAGCAGTGACTCACAGTGTTATGATCAGCAACACCAGGGAAATAAATAGAAGTATCCCTGTCAGAATTGCAATTGACTGCAGTTCCTGGGACACTTGGGAAGAGATTCAGCTTATCTAACTTCAGGCACTTATAGAATGCATTCACTTGACCTATTTTGGATATCTATATTAGGAGGAGATGAATCACACATTGGAAGTCTCTGTTTCTCACTGATGAATTTAAAAGAGCCTGGACAAATGGCTCAGAGGATTAGATTAGAATCTCACACTACTGCCCTTCCAGGCAGTCTAACCTGATGTAAAGATTAAAAACAACATGACAGGTGCTTTTACTTGCAAAACCAGAGGAAGACCTAAACAGCCATACATATTCCACCTTCAGCAAGAAGTCTGAGAGCAAATTATGTAAGAAAAAATAACAAATGCTTGTAGCTATTATTTTTTTTGGAGAGGCCAGAGAATAAACACCGCCAGACTTACGGGAATGTGGGCACAGTAGAGATACCCAATGTGTCCTAAAAAAGCAGAGTTTCAGATAATATATCCCAGATCCATTTGTAAGATTTATCAGGAAACGCAAGTTCTACCACACTGACAGTGCAACACAGCCAGTTAAGTGGCCAAAACAAGCCAGTGTCTAAAATTGCTAAGGCTGAATTAAAGAGTGCTGCAAGGAAGGAAAAGAATGGGAAGAGGTGTTTAGGAGGAAAACATCTACATTGCCACACTGGTCTTCTGGTGATCCAGTCAGCTCAGATGCATGTTTGATCTTAAGAAATACGCTCACCTTAGTGCCTGTTGTGTCAGCTATTTGAATGAATGTTAATCAGTACAGGCAGCAATGCTGAAAAGTGTAACATGTGTACCAAGACCAAACACAATCAGCAAGTACACTTCAATTAGCTGAGCCAAGTTTCCTTGAATGAACTGTGTGCTCAGAAGCAAGACACATGTTTTGAACAATGGCTGAACTCAACAAAGTAGTAGATGAGCATGCATGAAAGCTGCAGACTTTTCATTCACTAGGAATACAAGCCATAAACATCTATGTGAAGGTGGATGAAACTTTCATTCCACCAAAATTTGATCAGCAGGAGGCAAAAGGAGCATTGAATGCTGAGTGGCTGATACTGAATGGAGCCTAGCATCACACTGCCTGCAAAGTATACACAAGATTTA
Source organism: Chaetura pelagica (assembly GCF_000747805.2). NCBI lineage: Eukaryota > Metazoa > Chordata > Aves > Apodiformes > Apodidae > Chaetura > Chaetura pelagica. Next base: position 1,431,803 of record NW_009954217.1, read on the forward strand.
CTGTATAATAGAAAGCCTGTTAAAAAAAAAAACCAAAAACAAAAAACAAAACACTCTCCAAACCAATAGAAAACACCTTACAGCTTTGATTCATTTTCCTTGTCACATTTAGCTGCAGCAGGCTACAGAGGTGACCTCCCTCACAGCTGGAGCAGTTATTTCTTCAGCTACCACAGCACAATCCACCAGGGACAGTGAATCAGATGTTTTAACTGCTGCAGTTCCCAGCCAGTGAATTAACTTAAGCTGCCATTGATTTTAGGCTATGCTTCTAAATTAGACATGAGCTGTAGTAGTTAATGAGAAAGTTACCCATTTTCATCATTGCTACATCATACTCGTTCTGCCTCTGCTGGCAAACCATAAAGGAAAGGGGTGGACATCTAGGTGAATAGCCTCTTCAAACACTGCATCTAATATCTGGGGAGGATGTGAAATAGAGCTCCTTGGCTGCCAGACAATTTAATAAAGTAAAGAAGTTGCTGTTATCTCTAAGATGGAATTGTTTTTTATGAGTTGTAATAGAATATTAAGACAGAAGTTTATTATACTCCTGCTAAGTTTTGTTATCTCAAGAAGCACAACAGAAGAGACATTACACCCAGCAGCTTCTTCAGCAGAATTATGTAATTCCTCTGCAAGATGCTGCTAAGTAGCACAGGAGATAATTCACCAGGAGTGAAAGATTCTCAAAACTTGAGTAAAAGTAGTTCCAACTCTCATGTGCAAATCTAGAAGACAGAGTATTGTGGTCTAAGGACTCTTGAACTATATCTGACCTCTGACAAGTACTGGATCTGAAGTGTTAAACCACAGAGCTTTATCAAAAGGAAAAAGGAAAATGTAATAAACACTAGCTTGGGAACACTACGTAATAAATCAAGAGTCAATAAGACCCATGGGCCTAGTGTGGAAAACAGGGATATGTAGTTGTGTGAATGTAACTATATCACATTACTCAGCTCTCCTGTGCTGTATAAGGCAGTGTTCCTGGAGCTACAGTCCTCTTAAGACTTACCTGGTCTTGTTGGCCTGTGGCTGGATAGCTCAAAGGTATTTTGCCAGGAATGTGACCTAGCTTCTCACCAGTGTCTGTATGCAGGTGGGCAACTGCCAGTCCCTTCTCAACTCCTCACCAAAAGGCAGCTTCAGAAAAGTCCAAATGAGGGTCAGACCCTAAAAATCATGCACACCAGAGGAGTTCATATCCCAGCTGAACTGATTGATAGGTCTGCCATCAGGCAGGGAGGTCTTCACCTCCCTAGTTTAGACTGCTGTTGAGTGGTCTCATTTTTTTGCTGCTTCTCCTGCCCATTGACTCTTCTTGGCATCCTCTGGGAACTGTCTGTTCTTGCCACACCATTTCCTGCCCACCATCTGTGGCTTGAAAATATTGAAAACATGAAAGGATAAAGAAGATTATGGTATTTCTTTACACAGCAATTTACTCTTTCAAGTTACAGACCTGTGGATTTTTCTTCCTCTCTGTATTTTATAGAATCCCTTAGTTACATGCACGTATCTTACACTCCCTGGTTTAGGGACCTTGTGCAACCAGCTGTTTTCATGGGTTTCCAGTTGCTTGCTACCTTGAGCTCAGTAGGGAGCATGCTGAAGTTTGTTCATGGCATTCCTTTGCTCAATGCAGCCACCTGTGTGAAGGGCTTCTTGCCAGTCAGGCACTCTAATACAGTTTGCTCACTCAACTTCTTTACCTTACAATATCTGGGAGAGTGTTGTCTCTCTGTTCACCAGCAATTTTTTGAGATTTTCTTTCCCCACCAGAGCAGATGTTAACAGCAAACTCCTGCTTTTGAAAGGCATCAAACCACTGACCTCACAGTTCACGTACAGAATTAATTCCATGCATGAACCAACTGGGTGCAAGAACACTGTATATATGGAGAAAAGAATGAAGACCAAACAGTCTAGGAGGGGCTTATTTCTTCCCTCTTTTTACATTTACACTGAACATTGGAGCCTCAATGTTTTGTCCAGTTTTGATCCAGTGGCTGACTGTCACATCAACAATTTATAGATCAGAAGTGGGACTTCAGTTGTGAAGGATTACCCTAAAGCTGATCATGTTTACCAATAACATCTTTAATGGTCAATGTGTAACAAGAAATCTTTCTGTTATCCATGCTATAACATGACAGAGAACACAGGATACTCAATACTGCCTTTACATACATGTCTTTGCTTCCACTGTGTTCCATCATAGCATTCTCCATCACTAATGATGTCTGTTCATTAAAGATAAAAATGTCCCCTTAATGCTCTCAGGCTTTACACCTGGGTAAGTCTGGGGTTAGAGCTATAGGCACCTTTATTCACCAAGGAGTCATCTCAGAAGAAAAATCAGATCATAAATGGACTTTATGGCCCTTTATGGTCCCTATCTTTCTCCACTAAGTAGGTACGGTACAAAGAGTTCTCATTTACACTCTAAGCCCTAAGCCAGGAAGGATGAATCCAGGCCAAAACCAAGATAAATTCTTCATTGCTGCCCTGAACTCCCTGTATAGCATGTTTGCATCACTACATCTGCTGCACCCATTCAAGCTGCAACAACATGTTTTCCTGAACTTGGGAGCTACACGTCAAAAACTTTACCTAAGTTTCATACCAAACTTCACCAAAGCACATACCAACAGCCACGTAATGTACATCATGTATATGGAGCAGTCACAGTTCCCACATTTCTACTCCAAGATTTACCTGGGTTGGACATACAATTGAGTCCCAGGACTACCTGCTATTTGTTTCAGCAGCTTCTTTAACTCACTCCCTCTCTGAGATGGATATTTGGATTACACAAGTACTTGGTCATGAAATGCATCCCCAGCTCTGGAGTCACACTGCAGCTCTTTCTGAGTCACATGTGGCCCAGGAGGCTGTGTGGCCTTGTGCTATTCTGTAAATGCAACAGCTGTGATTGACATAGAGAAATGAAGTAAAACCACATTTATTATGCTTTCTGTTTTTTCCTTTGCCAACTGAGATGGAAGCATCACTGGCTGCAGCCCAACAGCAGTAAAACTGTTCAACTTCCAACCTCACTAAAAAGTACTGTCAAAATTATATTAAGTAAATAGTGAATGCCTGAGCCTGTGAGAGGAAACAAAAGGTAGTTCATAGATACATAAGTGACTTTATTGACATCTCTGAGATATGCAATGCCCTGACTTCAGGGTCTCAGGAATGATAAACAGGCAATCAGTGTTCTGTTTGAGCATGAAACAATAAAAAGCGTGCTCAGGCTGGGGAGGGAGCTATTTCATCTCAATTAAATAGGAATCAGCTGACCTGCATAAGCATGTAAGTGTTATATCATTGTGAATCAGAAATTGGAATGTGGACTTGTAAAGAGAGCCAATAGTTCAAGAAAGATTGAAAGATTTGGCCCTAGATCTTTCTTTAAAGAGTACATGAGCTGCAACATGTCCAAATGAACTGTCAAAACCCTATGTTAAACAATGTCATCTACACGTATTCATCTACCACATCTAGTTTAAGCTAAGACATTCACCCACCTTGATCTCTCATACTTTTCAGAACCTCAACCCTTTTTTCTCATCTCTTCCCTTCTTTTATCCCATCTTCCCATCTTTTATCTTACTTCCTCAACCCCATGATCCTTATCCTCCTACTTCTGTCTTGTCCCACAACTTCATCTGGAAGACCAGCCACATGGTAACTAGAGCACATCAGCTTTCTACTGCTCCAGGCATCACAGATCAGCTGACAGATGTTGCTGGATGGACAGGGCAAAAAGGACCTTCAGTGAGTAGATGAACAGCTCATTCCACAATGGTCAGAGCAAGAGAGTGTAAAATTAGAGGCACTCTAATCCTCCTGCAGCAAAACATTTTTAAGAAAGCACTGAAATTTAGAGTGAATTGCTCATAGATACTACATAGATGAATGAAGATTCATGTTTATCTGTGTTACAGAACAGAGACCTGAGAGATCTAAGGTACATCTTTAGGTAATATGACTAAAAACTGAGCAATCCATTTTATTAGCCAGATGTGCAACTTTCATGCTTGGCAGCTGGCAGCTGAGAACTTGTAAATGTGCTTTCACCTACTTCATTTTAAGCAACATCATTTCCAACTAGCAGATTTGCCCTGATACTCAGTAATTTCTTTTGTCCATCTTACCACATCTCTACCTCAACAATCATGGCAATTTGTTAATTGTTTTTGTTTTGTTTTTATTTTGTATCCTTTTAACCATCAGGAAGCTGCTTTCAGAAAGCCATCTGCACTTACTCACTGCCAACACTCAATATGATTTTAATAAGCTTTGTGTGGTTTTGACTTCAACACTTGTTTTCCTGTTCATAAAAGCCTATTTCCTTTGCTGTCACATAGTTTGTCACTTCAATAAAGTTTGCCTGTTGCCTTCTAAGCAAGCCAATTTTTACAGTCACTTTCTTAAGCAACAAGTTAAATCTGAGGATAGCAGCAACACCAATAATTATCCAAACTAGTCAAAGTCAATTGCTTTGAGCTTGAGTTTTCCTCTGACTAGAATCCTTCAGAATAGAGGCAGGTACTTATAGAAATGACATCTTGAAAAATTACAGCAATCATATTTTAGGGTTCAATGGCAACATGTGTGAATGACTGCAGGATCAAACAGGCTCCATTCACAAGGTGGTTTAATGAACTTCCATCTCTACAAAACTTGCCTGGGATTTAAAAGTAAAGCCTGGTACTTTTGTGCTCTCACAGCACCCATTGCAGTGATAATTCTTAGCAACAAGGGGATTTCTGCAAGACTGCTGGTAGATGTTCTGAGGGACTGCTGTGTGGTCTCATTGGTCTCCTGAGTAGAGGCAACCACAATTTTCATCAATAATAGCAAAACTGGAGAAGTAAAAATCAATTAATACCATTGTTTGGGTGCTGTTTGACAGGGACGGTGAAGCTGCTCTAACAGCTTCTGGCTACCAGTCTTCCTAGGCTCTTCTGCTGATGTTACAGTTTACCCACATCTCTTGCACTGAGGTTGATGTTTCTCAGCCCCCTCAGTGAGGCAGCTCACTCACCCTCCTGGCTGGAAGGTAATTCATGGAGAACAGAACACTGTCTTCTTGGCAGACTGTGCTGCCTTACGGGTGAGATCATCCCAAAGGAGTGGGAGAGAGTGCACCACCACCAGGAGCACAAGAGGTGGAAAAGGCATGGGAAAGGAAAAGAATGATCACAGAATCATGGAATCCTAGGGGTTGGAAGGGACCTCAAAAGATCATCCAGTCCAACTCCCCTGCCAGAGCAGGATCACCTAGAGCACATCACGCAGGAACGTGTCCAGGCAGGTTTTGAATGTCTCCAGTGAAGGAGAGTCCACAACCTCTCTGGGCAGCCTGTTCCAGTGCTCTGTCACTCTCACAGGAAAGAAGTTTTCTCTGATGTTTACATGGAACCTCCTATGTTCCAGTTTGCACCCACTGCCCCTTGTCCTATCACTAGACATCACTGAAAAAAGCCTGGCTCTATCCTCCTGACACTTGTCTTTAAAGTATTTGAAAACATTGATGAGGTCACCCCTCAGTTTCCTCTTCTCCAAGCTCAAGAGACCCAGCTCCCTCAGCCTTTCCTCGTAAGGGAGATGTTCCACTACCTTCATCATCTCTGTGGCTCTGCCCTGGACTCTTTCAAGCAGTTCCCTGTCCTTCTTGAACTGTGGGGCCCAGAACTGGACACAATATTCCAGATGTTATTTATTGTTAAATATATTCAGAAGATATTATTTCCCAGTGAGTTTTTTGGGAGACTTAATTCCTGCTCTTACCCTGGCCCTTTTGTCCCCACTGGGCAAATCATTCAATTTTCTCATCCTTCTGATTTTCCCATGTTTATATTGACTATTCAAACCTGAGGTCTCAGGCAGAGACTGAAACAATGAAACTCTGATCATCAATTTTTAACACCCATCTAAGGTGTTAATAATTACACAATATTGCAAACAAGCAACAACAAAAATTCAGAGGACAGATCAGGCCCTGCATTGAACACTGCACTAAGAATTGTAAAGATACAGGAATGCAAAAAAAACCAAATTACTCTTCTGTACCTGAGAAAGATTTGCAGCAGAAACAGTAACAAGCCTATAGTGAGATTTCTTGATTTCTAGAGCAAACATAAAGAAGGTGCTATATTTCATATTTTCATACACAGTCTTCAGCCCAGAACCACACTTTAATCAGAAAGATTTTATAGTCCAGAGCTTCCTGCAAATCTCTGCTTAATGTAAACTTTAATACCTTTGGCATATTTTGGCTGCCAGCCTTTCTTCACTTGATGCACCTCAAGCAAGTTTTAAATTATGCTGTTAAAACAAAAACTCTTTCAGATGTGGTATACAGTAAAATGATTTTGTAAAACAACATTGTAGGAGCCCACAGTTACTGCCTATCATTGATTTGTCTGCATTTGGTTCTAGGATATGTTCAGTTTATAAAATTATATATAAAATGATAGCTGAGTGTGTTTACTAAAGGAACTTTGGCCTTGCTAATCATGGACCTGGAGAATCAGGCTATACTTACATATTATTTCTACAGCAGATCCAGGGTAAGACTGGAGGGTTTGTTGAGGGGGGGCTTTGGGGCGAGGGGGTGCAAATTATGCTTTCAGGGTAAATCTTTCCAGAAGAGTGTTTTACAGGGAATTAATCTAAGGTAAGTTGAACTGGCCCAACTGCTGGGGTACCAACTCCTACTGTAGGAAAGAGGAGACAAAACTGATGGAAAGAAGAAGAAATAATACTCTAAATTATTTACCACCAACAGAAAATTGGTATTCCCAGTTCAAAATGTGTTCTTTCTCTGCTTTAGGCTCAGATCCTTATCTTCCTGTCATACAACTGAAAAACACACAAGAAGGCTGAAGGCCACTAAATGGACACTTTAATCCTCCTTCAGCAAAACATTTTTAAGGAAGTGCTGACATTTACATGAGTTGCTCATGGGTATCTCTCATATTACAGAGACATGGGGAGATTCGTGTTGGTCTGTCTTACAGAACAGAGTCATTGGGGACAAGATCTTTTTTCCATTCAGATGTTCTACATCCATAGCTATCACTGTTATAAGCACAGCAATCAAGAACCAATGTTTTTATTAACCAGATATATGCCCACTCCAAACCAGACCAGGCATTAGACTGTAGGGCTCTTCTGGCCAGTTGGATAACCAGTCAGGCAACTGGTGTAGACTGACCATGTTGACTGCATGTTGAGCTGAATAAATCTCTGCCTTGCTTGATGGGCTGATCCACTCCAACTTCAATTTGTAAAGGTCATATCTAAATCCCCATGTGGGATTAACATCACTGGTTTCATGACAAAGAAGAGTTCTTTAGCAACATGATTTAAGACAGTTCTGGCCCCACAGACCACTTGCTTATAAACCATATTGTTTTATATCCATGTTTTACAGAAAACAAGGTTAGCATTAAAAAATATCCCTGCAAAATCAAGTGTTTGGTTGGATTTTTTTGTTCTTAATTTAGCCAGCATACAAATTTATGTTTAAGTTAGTCACCGCAAGGTCCTTTCATAGTCTATAGAAAGAAACTGGCATTTCTAGGATGCATAGCATCTCATTGAATGTAGATGTAAGCTAAAATAAAGCAGACAAATCAGGCCCTGAAAGTTTCTGTTTCTCTACTGACTATAAAAGGAGCACAGACTGCCTAGCTCAGATGGAGACGCCTACACTCTGGATGTCTAAAGTTAGGTGAGATAAATCCTACCATACATCTGTTGCTTTTCCTCATATGGATTTCCTCTTTGTTGCTCTTATGTGTAAGATTTCAGTACAATACTGAAAGGTTTGTAAATGTGTGGGAGAGGCATTCACATACACGTGCAGATTCTCTTGTTCTCTGTGTGCAAAAGCAGTGGCTCGGATTATAGGGATATTTTCTGCAGCAGCCTAGTCAGTTTATTAAGTTTGCATCTATTGTGCTGAATGCTGGCATTTGTCAGTCAAACTGCATTTTAAAGTATTTTTGTACTGCTGACAATCTCTCTTCCAAGTGGGATAGTGAGTGAAATTTTTTTGGGATGTCAGCAGAGTACTCCTGGTATTGCCAGATACAGAGCTAATTCTGCTGTAACTGTTGCCTGGCATTTCAAACGGTGTCCAGATAACCAGCTGGGACATAGTCCCATCTTTTCAACCATGTTCCTCCAACTGTCCAGTTCAGGGACTGAATAAACAGTTCTCCACATTTCCCCCACTGCATATGCATGGCTAACAATGTAATTGTTGTTCCCACATGGAATAGAGACCTGGCCCAGGCCTGGGGAGCTGAGAGTTCCAAAATTTGTAATTATTCCCTGTACTAGGGAACTTTACCAGAATTGTTCCTTCATGCACTGAAAAATTATGAGACCTTCCTCTCCACTACTTCCCAGCAAATGAGTGCTAGTGGCCTCAAAGGTTGTTAGTGTTACTTACTACAGGCAAAGCTTCCTCTCTTCTTCATATCTCTTTGTAAGCACTAGCGTGGTACTCACACCCTACTTTTCAGGAAATCCAGAATATGAGTGAAATGAATTAGAAAAAGGGAAGGGGAAGAAAGAGGTTTAAAACCACAGAAACCAACAGCTTTTATTAGAAGCTGAAATGTGGTAACACATTAGAGCTTATCTCAGCTTTGTACTTGAAACACTGCACCATTGGTACCAAGATTTCAGCTTTCTTATAATTTATGCCATTTATCTTCTAATATTAGCAGGCTTCCAAAATCTCCTGCTGTTACTTGAATATCTGAGGCTGTAGTGCACTGCACTCTATTCTCCCTCTCGCCTTAAATTTCTCATCCTGGCTCTTTCCCCAGACTGATCAAGAGCTAGGCCTAAACCTCTCAGTCTCTTTAGTTACATTGCTGTGGCAATTGTTCATGGCTTGTTAGCTGGCCTCAGCAGCAAAGCAAGGAAGTCCTAACAGCTTTTCATACTTCTTTCTCTTCTCTACAAAACTGAAATGTTTTCCCATATTTCTTTGTTAGGTTCATGCCTGTGATCAATGCCCAGCTTTCTATTAATACCAATCAGTTACACTGACAAAGCTTTTGTAGCAGGTTACACACACTGAAAAGGAGCATTTTTTCTTTGTAGAATGCCCTACAAATCAAAAATAGTATTATATTTTTTCCAAACAAGTGAGTATTTTGCTGCACAAGCAACAAGCAAGTCTTTCCATAGTAGCAATGTTTTTGGGATATCACCAACACAACAAATTTTCATTCCTAGTCTGTAGCAGCTAACTCCATAGGGGCAACATTTTTTCGGGTCATCAGAAATCTTTATACAAAATGCTGATATTGATCTAATTGTTTCTTCTTTTGTTTTGTTTGTTTTATATTCTTGAACTTTACACATTTTCAATAGCCTGATGAATTGCATGGTTTTCAGTTTGGTATTAGTTTTTTTTAGGTAGTAACATGTTGTCTTTTCCATATTTTTCTGCTGATTTCTTTCTGCACTGCTGTTTACTGTAAACAGGACAAGAATTTATTAACAGAAATAATAAGTTAATCAGGTAATACAGTATTTCCCACTGCTGAGACAGACACCGTTATGCTGACCATTTGGCTGTTCTGGGTAAACAGCTTGAAGCTGTCATTCAGTGTTTACTTAAGGACTTGCAAATGCCAAGAAAGCCTGAACAAAACTGTTATTTGCAGGCTAGCAGAGAGGTGAATAGTTGGGAGTGGTTAGCATATTATTTGGATAGTTTGCCCATTAAAAGACCATTTCTGACTCACAATCAATCCTGTAAGGCTCCAAATTCTCTCTGGATAAAGAATTAAATGAAGAATTTATTACAAGAATAACAGAGTTACATGTCTTCTAGGGAACCTCCCTTCTCTTTACAAAAGCTTAATATGTCTTGAAACACAAAGTTACATGGATGTTTACATCTCATATGCCCACCTATGTATATTCTTAAATCCTCTATGACCTGTCATTTACATGTTATATCAAGCTGTCTGCTCTCAGGAGAAAGCAAAACAAAAAGTCATGCTCTAGAAGACATTACAAGACATACCTTTGTAACATCTGACCTTTGCTGCAACCTCACTTCAGTTCGATAGCCATCTTTATTCATATCATAGGAGTAGCTATTGTGGTCATGTCTTCATGACTGCATTTTAGATGAATTCTGACTTTGTACATATAACCATGTTTGGAGAGATGACACTGCAACAGTGTTAATTCCCTGCTTCCTTCATGGAAGATTTTGAGAAGATAAACTGCCTCTTCTAATGTAAAATGACCTTACCAGTAGTTACCCATTTCACAGAATCATAGAACCACCAAGGTTGGAAAAGACCTTCAAAATTATAAAGTCCAGCTGTTCACCCTACAACCCCTAACCACTAAACCATTTCCTGAAGCACCAAATCTACCTGTTTTTTGAACACCTGCAGGGATGGTGCCTCCAACAGCTCCCTAGGCAGCCTGTTCCAATGCCTCACCACTCTTTTTGTGAAGAATTTTTTCCATATATATAATCTAAACCTCCTCTGGCACAATTTGACCCCATTTCCTTTTGTGCTACTGCTAGCCACTAGGGAGAAGAGGCCAACACCCACTTCACTGCAACCTCCTCTCAGGTAGTTGTAGAGAACCTTTCAAAGCTTTAAGTCTTCAAATTTTTCAGACTGTTACCTTATCCCTTTTCCCTGGCAAATATCTTCTCTTACATATGCCAGTAGAGAAAATAAGACTGCATTTCTTGTTTGAATACATGTTATATATTGATACGTGCATGCACAAAAGCTTTAGAGGTAAGAAGGGCTAAATTGAGGATGTTCCTGTATGTTTATTGTGGCTAAAATTAAGTGTCTTGAAGATCAAATACAGAAGCATTCCTGACATTTTTTTGTCTCCTTGCGGAGGCAAAAAATATTTATTTGTTAACCTTGAAGTCTTTTAAGTTTTACTTGGAACTGATTTATGGCTCTTACAGTGCAGATAATCAGCGTAACAGAACCACATGCATAAATATTCTGCTCTGGTTCCATAAAGCATTAGAGCTGATTTCCTCCGCTAGATCATAAACCAGAATGAGTTATATGACTGTTGGTAGCATCCTTCTATTTATAGAAAGAAAACAGAAAAATATAGCAGAGGCAACAGTCAAATAATGGGACCGCATGTCTTACTTAATGAGTTTAGAAATAACTTCATGCTCTGGATCTGATCATTTGTTGCAGCACTTTAACATTTTACTTTAGATTTTTAATTTTCAAAAAGTTGTTGTAGTGCATTGGTACACTTTTTGTGGCAATGGATATGACAAGTATCCCATGGAGCCTTCCGAATGAGACATAAGAGCCTGTGTTTGCAGAGAAGTTTATATGATGACCCAGGTGACAAATGCGAGTCTATCAACCTTACACAGGTCTTGAGGAGCATGAGGGCCTGCTACATAAAGAAGCTATATACAGATATTAGGACGCTGCACAGACACCCAAGCTCAATCTTCTGAATTTAAACTGGCATCCGAGTCAGAAGACGAGGAGATAGTTAACTTCTGGCTTTGTAAACAGGATGAGGACTTTAAAACGGAAGAGCTTATTTGTGTGAAAGATGGCTTTATTTATTTATTGTTCCTTTGAAGTAAAAAATAGCTTAAGAGGTGCTGATATTGGAATTGTTGATTCTGACAAGAAGCAAGATCAGCCTATGAAAGGTTCCCTGAACCCGAACTGAGTGAATGCACTGATTTGGGTAGGTGCTTCCTAGAAACAACCACTGGAAAGACTGAAGAGTATTGGTGTGTTGGAGGGTACACCATCTACTTGCAAATCGCATTTCCAAAGCTGCCGTTCATCCCTGTCATATCCAGTGCTAACTCTTGCTCTAAGTAGTATTTTAAGTTACTGTAATAGACAGAAATTGAAAAGATGTTATAAACAAAAAACAACAGACAAACACCTTCCTGTTATGTTATGCATTTGGTAGATTTTAACTTGCTTTCTGCCTCAAGTGTTAGTCTGAATGTTACTGTCATGTACTGCTCCAGGGAAAACACAATGCTTTCTTCATCCCTAACAGGTGTGAAGATGTGGCAAGCAGGAGTCCAGCAGGAGAAAGCATCACAGAATCACAGAATCCTAGGGGTTGGAAGGGACCTTAAAAGATCATCCAGTCCAACCCCCCTGCCAGAGCAGGATCACCTAGACCACATCACACAGGAACACGTCCAGGCAGGTTTTGAATGTCTCCAGTGAAGGAGAGTCCACAACCTCCCTGGGCAGCCTGTTCCAGTGCTCTGTCACTCTCACAGTAAACCAGTTTTTTCCGATGTTTACATGAAACCTCCTGTGTTCCAGTTTGCACCCATTGCCCCTTATCCTATCACTAGACACTTGTCTTTAAAGTATTTGTAAACATGGATGAGGTCACCCCTCAGTCTTCTCTTCTCCAAGCTCAAGAGACCCAGCTCCCTCAGCCTTTCCTCATAAGGGAGATGTTCCACTCCCTTAATCATCTTTGTGACTCTGTGCTGGGCTCTTTCAAGCAGTTCCCTGTCCTTCTTGAACTGTGGGACCCAGAACTGGACACCATATTCCAGATGTGGCCTCACCAAGGCAGAATAGAGGGGGAGGAGAACCTCCCTTGACCTACTAATCACACACTTTCTAATGCACCCCAGGATGCCATTGGCCTTCTTGGCTATAAGGGCACATTTCTGGCTCATGGTCATCCTCCTGTCCACCAGGACCCCCAGGTCCCTTTCTGCTACACTGCTCTGCAGCAGGTCAGCCCCCAACCTGTACTGGTACATGGGGTTTCTCTTCCCCAGATGCAAAAAAACCCCAAAAAACATGACCTAGTATTTGAAGCATTAGTCTAGCTTAAAATACCTACCTTAATATAAAGGCCCTGTGAGCCCATGGAGAAGTTGCTAAGCTTCTCTGAAGTTCACTTTCCCTTCCATAAAATCATAGAATCATAGAACAGCTGGGTTGGAAGGGACCTTAAACTTCCCACCCCTCTGCATGGGCAAGGCAATACCCCACTTGACCAGGTTGCTCAAAGCCCCATCCAACCTGGCCTTGAACAGTTCCAGGGATGAGGCATCCACAGCTTCCCTGGGAAACCTGTTCCAGTGCCTCACCACCCTCACCCTAAATAAGAATAACAGTGAGTTCCTGATTCTCAGAAGTAGTCTTAGTGAAATCTTAACACAAGTTTAAGGGTAGTTAGACATGAAGGTTGGAACTACCAGCTTTTTTAGGTAGATATAAGATGAGGAGCAGCAGTTTCCATCACAAAGTTAGGAGCCCACATAAGCTTTAAAAGAATTCTGAGGGTAGCTATTGCATTATCCACTGCTGAAATTTTTTATGCCTTTTGCTTATAACACCTTCACTGCTTGCAGATATCTCTACTGGTTGCCAAATGTCTTGCATTACTTAGCCACCAATTAGAGTTGAATCTGCCTTTGTGTGTGTACATCATTATCATATTTAGATGCTTACACACACAGGAAGAGAAGCAACATTTTTTCTGAAAGAATTTTATTCAAAATCTTCATACAGCTTTCTATAGAGTCTTGCAAAGTAAGTCAGTAAATCAAATCACCAAAAGCACATTGCTTTTCTACGGATTGTTGAAAGCAGGCAAAAATAATTCCAATATATTTGCACTTTTATTTCCTGTTTGTGAAATCAGTTATTGACAATCTCATTTCATTTCTTGCTGAATCCTTCTTAATCAGCCAAGTGAGCTAGAGGAAAATTGTACAGTAGGAACTGATGTTTCTCAATGAAACTGTAGACTTGGTTTTCAGTGATTTTAAAAGCATAAGGTTTGGGGGTTTTTGGGGAGGGAGGTTTAATTAGTATTTCTTGTAGAAATCACCAACATGCCACAGAGTGGAAAAAATTTTTACCTATAAATGTGAAAACTAGAAAATCTTGTAAAATCATCATATTCACAGTTCAGATTTCACTGCTATTCTTAGTATCTGGGGAGGTTTTCTTCAGTTAAAACCATACTGAAGCTCACAGCTGAATTAGGAAGTGACAGCTATAGAAGTCAGAGGCCTTAGCAATATAATTCAAGCTTGGGAAGCAAAGGTGGTGCCATATTTTACTGAGGCCTTTTTTTCATTCACCTCCTGTAGTTCCAGCTTCAAATACATGTAGGAACATGTAGGTTAGTTTAAGACAAGTTCTGGCTCTTGTGAAAAGTTTGAAATATTAGAGTATAAGCCAAATATTTCATAATATAAATAATTGTAGGAAATAATCTACCTCATTAGTTCAAACCATTCATTCTCCCTGGGACAAATACAATTTTTCAATATTTTTCTTTTCCTGTGACATCCTTCACCAGAATATCAAAGTACAAGGTAGAACTGAGTGGGAAAATCCCTGATATAGTTTGCATTTTAATCTAATTGGGAAAGTAACATTTCCCAAAAACAACATTTGGGGTTTTCTTGGCCAGAACCAGGCAAATATCTTACCTCTGGAAACTTATTTTTAAGCCTATTAAAGACTGTTGTTTAAATGAAAATAAATATAGTACTCACCTTGCTTGAGCATCTCTGCCTTGTTTTTCTACATTTTCTTCTTTTCCTGAATTAGTCCTACAGCCTCATCCACTGTAATTTTGTATATTTTACTTGCATTTTGTTCTTGCCAAAAAGGAACTCACTTAGGACCTTTATCCATTGGAAATATAATTTGCTTGCCTGGGAAGTAAGCAGGTGTAATATAAGATGGAGGGACTAAGAAGTTTTTTTTAAGGTATTCTATTGATGTCAGAAGACTATATAGAGAAATAAATAGCTTTTGTGACTTATTAAATGCTAAAACATAATATTTTGTGTCTTCAATGTAGTTCTTCTTTTGTTCTAGAAAACAGAAAGGATAAATGAAGAGTACAGAAACACAAATAGAAATAAATAAGAAGCTGAAATTGTTAATTTCTTTGCTTCTCTATATTTTTTTCAATGTGAATAGAGGAGCAATAAAACTAAGAATGCATAAACTAGCAAAAGCATGATGGCAGATCATGGACCTGCCAACAATATCTGTAATGATACGCAGTCCAGGAAAAGGCTGGGCATGGTAGTCAGTAATAGACAAAAGTGGGAGGCAAGAAAGAAATGGGGAATATTCGTACGACCCCCAGATGAAACTGGGGAAGGAAGGACAGCACAGGATGAGCTGGATGTTCTCTTGGTCCCTTAGCCTTTGTTTACAAAGCCTCCCTCCCACTGCTGCTGTTGATCACTGTGTGGTTCTCTGCAAAAGGATGTGCTATCTGGGAAAACTCCTCATTCTGGGATTGAAGAGAAGACTGTCTGTGACGTGGGTGTGACGATCCACTTTTGAACTGAGCGCTGCCTAGAATGTAGTGGCTGCATGAGCTCTGTGTATCATATGATCTAGATAACAATAAGCAACCAGTTAAGTACATCAAACATTGCATGCTCAACAGAGAGATTCATAACAGTACAATTAGCCCATTGTCTTTTTTCTTTGAGTAACAAGCAGCAGTCCTTCTTTGAGGGGTAGATTGGTATAGTAGGGTTCACCTAGAAAATAAAACCAATGGAAACAAACAATTTTAATGGCAATTCTCACCCTGGTGTTTTTGGTTTAAACATTACTCCAGTTTGAGATCAGTCTTCCTAGGATTTTGTCAGCACAGTCTTGATAAGGGTCTGGAATTCTTTGAGGTCTTGAGTGGAAAAAAATGTTAGACTTCGTAGGTTGTCCAGATCTGATCCATTTCCCTTAGCTGAGTGTCTGGCAGATTTTTGTTGTTGTTGTTCCCCTGTTCTGCAATCACAAAACCAATTTTTGCAAGGAAAGCCAAAGAGCAAGAATGTGATTCATATTATTCGGTATTACTAAGAAAGACTTTGCAGGATAAAAGGTGGTGTGGTTCAGTGTATGATACTTCTTCTTTTACTTTTTATTGTGTGATTTGTGAATATCTGAAATTTGCTTGCTGTTAGTTCCTCATTTTTAACTCCAGTGGGGTTTTGAAGTACATGCTAGGGCATTTTACTCTCTTTCAGTTTATTCATGAGTTATTCATTGCATGAGTTTGAGGAGGTTCTTAGGAGCTTATGTGAAGGAGTATTCTCAAGCCATTTACTCCTGATAGGTGTCCACATTAAAAAAACAAACAAACTCAAAACCTCCACATATTTGGCAGCTGGAGGTCAGTCATAAAAACTCCATGGGAGAATGAATTTTAACTTCCTTTTAGGTCAGGGTCTGTGTACTGCGGTACATCAAAACACTGTAGTTTTCTGCTGTTCTTGCTCAGGGATAATATAAGGCTTCATTTTTAGAACAGCTAAACCTGTATCTTTCATAAGGTCTATCACATTGAAATCAACATACTATTACAAGGCTTTTACTAACTGGGACACAAAATACATTGAAAAAAATATACTGAAAAAAAGATATCTAAAAAGAGCAGATTTGCGAGGTGATTTAGAGCAATTAGATTGCAGATGTCTGTGCATTCTTGATGCTGTCATGTTTTAATATGATTGTGAAGGATGTTAGGAACAATAAGGGAGGTTAAATCAGCATCAGCCTGTGTGGTGCCAAACGTAGTTTGCCTTGAATCACAGTGGCTATTGGTATCTCCAGCAGTTATACAATGCTTCCTCCTGCAGCCCTGACATGTTGCTAACCACTATCCACCAGCAAAGTGAAAGTATCAGAAATTATTTCTGAATTAACTTGAACTTTAACAAATAATGACTCCTGAATTTTTACCAGCCTTTTTTTGTGAGGAAGCTTTGCATGCTAATGCTTTCTTTGATGTTGTTTTCAAGGCAGCACAAGGAACAGAAACTCAGTGTTCTTGTATTCCCTATTAGACTCAAATTTTATCTGAAAACCTGTCAAAACAAACTCTCAGCCTAATCGACTTCCTTTTGAGTCACAGTATCCACTCAGCTTTTTGCCTAATTTTGACTTTCATTTCCTCTAAATTCGGTTTCAGCCTATCACATGAGTAACAAGGAAGAGAGTGAAATCACATGCCCAGAGTTGTTAAGTTCTTTTAGCTGTCCTTTAGTTTATTTTATCTCCAGGAAAAATATTATTAATAACTGGAGTATCTATGCAGTGTGGGGTGGGGATTTTTCCAGATTCTGAAAAAATGGAAGTGAAATTATGCAATTGTGCATTAAGAAGAACAGTTGATCTCCATCTTCTCTACCCAGATGGAAACACCCCATGGACCAAATTTGGTCTGTGTATCACCAGCTACAGTCCAGTAAATTAGAAGTACTTTTCCAGTGGGTACTAAAAAAAACCAACAGAATAAACATTTGTAAATTACTTCATAAATAATCTCCTTGTTACTTTTCCCTATTTTAAGTGAAAATGGGCTTTTATTTGAAATATATCCATTTTTATTTCCCAGAAAACCTATGAGATAAAAAAAGAATAAAATTTCATGTAATGTCAGAATGGGATTCAGAGTGCATATGTGTGGTGCGTGACTACCTGCAATCTTCCAAAACAGAGGTTAGGAAATATATTATGTTGCACAGCTGGTTGATTGAGATTTTAGGAACATGGTTAAGAAAGCATGGGGATGCTGTACAATACAGGACTGGCTTGATGGAAAAAAAATCACAGCAGAATATGGGTGGTATGTCCAAAAATACGTGGTGATGAAAGGCCCAGAACTGTTAAAGTCACATTCAGTGAATCTACTTAAGGACATAATGAAATTGCAAAACAATCTAGAAATGGCTGGCTTTTAAACCCTGCAGCTCTCAAAGTGCCCTTGCCATCCAATCTTGCCATTTGATCTACTAAGAATAATATAGTGCTGAGAACCCTGTGGCCTGTTTCAGCTTTTATTGTGCCAGATAATATTTTGCAATTAGATACACTTTGGAAATAAATTAATGGTAGGATGATCATAAGCAAGAAATTTCCTTAATTTTCTTGTCTCAGAGGGCCTCCCATGTAAGTAACTCTGAAGAAGTACAAAATGGTGTTTTCTGCCTCTCCAAGTGTCCCTCTGGCTGCACTGGCTTTGCAGTGGGAAAGCCAGTTTGAAAAGATGAACCTGAATCACACACATGGTTTTCATAAACACCTCTCCTGAGCTAAAAGTCACATTTAGCAAAAGTACAGGATTTGGACAAGATAGTTATTCTGGACCAAAATACACTACATTTTTCTTCCCTTAAGACAATTATCCAAGCTGTAGGGGTAACCCTCAAAATAATTTCCCTCTTACCAGTCCCAACCTGGAGAAGACTATTCATTCAACTTACATTAGTCTTTAGGCTTTTGGGGTGGTGTGGATACATCCCACATGAAGAATGCTCTGGGGAGACCTTATAGCAACCTTCCAGTACCTGAAGGAGACCTGAAAGAAAGCTGGGAAGAGATCTTTTACAAGGGCATTTACTGATAGGGCAAGGGAGAATCGCTTTAAATTGAAAGAGGGTAGATTCAGATTAGATATTAGGAAGATATTCTATACTGTGAGGGTGGTGAGACACTGGGACAGGTTGCTCAGAGAAGCTGTGGATGCCTCAGCCCTGAAGTGTTCAAGGCCAGGTTGGATGGGGCCTTGGGCAACCTAGTCTAGTGGGAGGTGTGCCTGCCCACGCAGGGAGGTTGGAACTAGATGATCTTCAATGTATCTTTCAATCCAAACCATTCTATGATTCTATTAAGTCAGGAACTTAACTGTAACACCCTGATCAATGGAGAATTAGGCATCTAATCTCCAGAAAGCAATTTGGATTGCAGGGACCAAAGCTTTTCCTCAGACGTATTTCCCTCTCTCTCCACTTCCCTTTCCTCTCCTCTCTCTCTGTCCCTGTTTCTATTACTTAAGGGAAATAGGACAGCTCTGCTTTTTTGTTTACGCAGCTTGGGTAGGTGCTTAATGCAGATGAGATAAAATTAGGTATAGGTCCCTAACTTAGAGATCTAACTGTGCAAGCTGAAAGTAAACAATGTAAATACCTGCCATACTGGCATGTGGTAAATATGAGCTCCTCATGTAGTAAGGAAATACAATTATCTTATTGTCTTTGGCCATCTGCATAAGCAAATCTTCATAAATATTCTCAATTAATGTATTTATCGCTTAGCCAAATGAGTAGCACTTTTTATGATTGGAATATTTCAACCAGCAGCTGAGTTTTTTGTGCTGTGTGTTCCCTTGTAATGAATAGTCTATCGTTATCTTACTGAGTTAAGCAAAACAGAGACTCATTTGTGCTGTAAATATTCACAGAATCAGTATCAGCAACACAGATCTTGAAAAGCTTTAAGACCAGACAGGGTGGTCAGCCGCTGTCACACAGCCCAAGAATATGGTGGCATATGTGGCAAAGTAAATTACTGCTAACTATGTGGAGCCTGGTCTTTTAGCCAGTACTTCATTGAGCTACTATGGTCACCAGCTTGGACAGCAAATGTGAACAATGCAGTTTCTATAAATAATAGAATGGGACATCTCAATGTGGATGGTCAAATCGAAAATTTAGAAGTACAATCCTGCCTAAGTATCTGCAAAGCCATGTTGCAGTCAGTGACATGCTTTCAGATATTCACCACAATAACCAATACCAGAATCCAACCTTCCATAATATCTCAACACAGAAAAAAGCAGAAGGACCAGTTTGGAAGCAATGCAAGAAACAATGGCAGATTGCTGAGCTGAGTGACAAATTAATCACATATTTTTTGCTCAATAAAAACATAGCTACTTTGTGAAAAAGTAGGAAAAAAATTAAGTAATGCAAGGGGAAAAGGTTATATGTCTATTTTTTTGTGTGTGAAAGTATGTCTGGTATGTTCCCAGGGTGACTACAAACATTTAAGTGCATTTTTAGCTGTGTGGCTCCAACATCACAGGCTTGTTTTGGTTCTACTTCACAAAAGTTATAGATCTGCTCCATCTAGCTAAGAATGTTTTTGACTCTTTTACAGAGAGCCTACGGCTAGAATGTATGTATTTCTTTAGGCCATTCAAAAAAATCTAATCACTGTGGAGGCAGCATCAAAAAGACCTTCTGGGATGTTCCTTACTGCAGCACAGTGCATGATAGAGAGCTGCTGCCTGCCTCCTGAGATCTCCTGAGCCTGTCTCCTGGGAGATTCATGACTGTGAATGGCATTGGTGAAGATCCTCTTTGAAAAGGAGACAATCTTCTATCTTGGTATGCTTCGTGATGAAGGATTGCAAACTGATAGGCTGGATAAGCATTGGATTTTTGTCATAAAACCTGAGTTATGCTGAGTATAGAGGCTTCAAATTTACTGAGTTTCAGAGGTTTTTCGAAGCATATCAAGAAGCTGAGTTTGAGAGGTTACTACAGACTCTTCACTCTTTCTTATTTTCCTATTAGTTACCCATCTTTGCGTACCATGATGGCACTTCATCCATCCCTTATTGCCGCTTCCACGTCACGAAACTTACAGCAAAATTAGCCCCAGCATATCCCTTGCAGCAGACCAGTAATTGAGGTCAACTCTGAGCAAATCAATCTCTTGTCACTTCTGCCCTGCCTCACTTCAAGTATATACATGTACATTGATTCATCCTGTGCATTGTTAAAACTCTCTCCATCTCTTCCAAAACTGATAGACAAATTAATGGACAACAAAATTCAGAAGTTTCAAAAATCACTTGAAGCATACTGGTGTGAAAATAATGGGGAGAACTTCAACATGAAAACAAAGTGCAGTTTTCACATGGCTGTTTCATAACTAAAACATTGGTTTTGGTTTGCTGTACCACAGTTACCTCCCTTATGGTAGTTTATTCCTCCTAGTGGTTTCCACACAGATCTGATGGACAATGCAAAAGTCCTAAGCAAGGAGATGATCTACACTGAGCA
The DNA here is from genome assembly GCF_000747805.2 of Chaetura pelagica. Lineage (NCBI taxonomy): Eukaryota > Metazoa > Chordata > Aves > Apodiformes > Apodidae > Chaetura > Chaetura pelagica. The sequence continues at coordinate 1,452,705 of NW_009954217.1, forward strand.
GCTCACAACCACTAAAGAATGACTCACCATGAGAAAATACTCTGTTGAAATTTAAAAATTGCGGCAATCCTATTTTGAAAACGAAATAACTGATAAAAATATAAATAATTTCACAGGGAGGAGTCACTCCAAACAAATCCTCACACAATTGTCCTTGCCACGGTAATGAATTTGGCTCTGCACGGGCCAGGTCGTTCTTGAGTCACAGATGAGAACCCAGGGAGCACTGAACAAGAGAAGCTAAACCAGGCCAAGTTACTCCTCCTAGCCCCATCATTATTCCCGACTTCAGACAGGGTAAAAATGAAGAGAGCAAGTGGTGGTAAGGCCCCATACAATTGTTCCTTTTTGATTAGAATAAAAAAAAACAAGGGTAAGGAGAGCTTAAATAATTCACAGTATAGATTCTAAATGTATTCCAGCAACAGCAACACAGATTTTATTAATCCCACCTTGCACTTTCACCATCCAAAGAAGCTTCTTTGTTTAAAAACTTCAAAAACATGTTACTTCAAGTATGTTTATTGGTAGGCAAGCTTCTATTTCATTCTGGTCAAATTCCAAACTGGATAATTACAGCCTGTCTGCTGAAAACTCCCACCATAATTTCGTTTGGCTCTATGGTTCTAAACTACTGTGCAGAATAGCTGCAGTTAAAGAGCTTCCCTGTAAAAATGGGCAAAGCAATTACACATGCAAGAAAAAAGGCTCCCTGATCTGTTTAAACATTTGGAAATCACTTCAGGTTTTACGTAGGTGGAAGAGGGATTCTCCAATACAAGATGTGATGTATGCTGAAGCATGTGTGCATACCTACAGAAATGTACATTGAACTTACTCAATATACTTACAATGCGTGGTCTACATGAAAGACATAGTTTAGGAAAAAAACCCCAACACCATAATAAATTATCTGTATTTGAATAGAGTGAGGGGAAAATCAGGAAAACACATGCCTTTCATTATTTTCTTATTGTTTTGTCTACAAAGATTCATGGACTATTGTCTCTAGAAAGCAACTATTCCACCCATACCCCCTCCATATACTGGCTGTGAATGTCACACTGGTCACATGCTTTCCCGAGAAATTGCCTGCACTAACCTTTCTTGATAAGTGTCTGTCACAATATTTCACAGTAGAAAGACACAGCATGTGTTGTTAAGAGCAGTAAGACCTGGTTTTGAAGATATTTTTTCTTTTTATACCAGACTGGGAATTCTATCAAACGAAGCACCTGAAGTCCACTGCTTCTGTATGGCTCATCAAACTGAACAAGTGAACTGGATATAAATATCCCTACTGCATTTATCAATACATGAAATTGAGCAATAAAGTAAATTTTGGTGATGAAAAGGTACATTGTCGACAGCCTTTCGATACAGCACCAGCTGCAGGAAAAGGGCTTCTGAATTATTAAGCACCGTTCATCCTCAGGAACCTAAGCAGGAAATCTTACCCTCGGATTTTACTCTTGATTTCCTGCTCCCTTGACAATATCTATGCACTCTGTCCACACAATGAAGTCGTTCTCTTCCAGCTGATGAACTCTGGGTATATCTGTGTCAAACAGCAAAGTATTTTGATTGCAACACAAGCCTTTGAACTAAAACTCCAGAGGAATGTTGGCACAAGGTTAACAATACCGAGCAATTAGCTTAAGTGCTCTCCCAGTGAAATGTAATCACCCTCCACAATAAACCAGCTCCTACTCAAGAGAGCAAAGAGAAGGCGATTTTGGTCAGAAGTCACCTGGCGGGGGGTCTGTGAGCGCCTCACAAGGAAGGACTAAGTAGGTGCCACATTTGTTCTCTAGCAACTAGGCGTGAATGAGCCACTCCCGCTCGCAGGGAGGGGCAACTCCATGAGAGAGTCTCCTGGCTTGTTGGGAGGGGTGTGGAACCCCCTTCGAATTAAAACAGAAGGCCTAAAAATACTGTGCAAAACGTGTTCACTCATGCATACTGCAACTCTCCTGAGCCTGTGGGTACGTCAGGTTTGAGGGAGGAGCCGGGACTCCAGAATCGCTGCAGCCCTTGGAGTAGCTCCTGTGGGACCCCGAGACTGGAAAACACATCTGAGCCCGCACAGGAAGGAAAGGTTCAGAGATCCTTGGGTGTCCCTGTCTGGGTAACAAACTGCTGAGCAGTCAGCCAGCGCAACCTTCACCGCATTTTATTAAGCTGTATTCTTTTTCATACACTCAAAACACGTTGTTAACACAAGGCTATACTAGACACCAGCAAAGAGAGAGCATCATTACATCCTATTAGATGTTGGAGATGCACTGATGTCTTCCTATACAGTCAGATTAAGTCTTTGGTGAGAAAAAGCTGTTGTAAGGGTTTTAGTGACATAAGCTGACAGGTAAAGAGTAACATTTCAATGTTACACTTCTTGGCAGCAGTACTTATGTCAGAACCTTCCACCTACAAGCATCTCTTTCTTTTCTGCCCAAAGGTGAAGGCTGTTGGGCCATGCAAAAGGCAAGTAAATAGCAAAAGTCCCCAAATAACACCAGTAATAAAAACCTCTTGCTTTTGACCTGGGTAGTTTCCCTGGAGATACAACTGAGAGCATGATAAAAAGATGCAGAGAAGGACATGGTAAAAGAATGAAAGTGAGCCCTCCTTCAGCTGCCTTTGCTTTGGGGAAAGTGACGGTCAGCCCATGCCCTTAGCAGAGCTGCACAAACACCAACAGAGCATATGCCAACTGGTCCTCACAAATGAGAAATGGGAAATGATAAACTGGACCTAAGCAAGGAATAGCAATGCAAACATCTTGACAACAGGCTAGAACCAAAAGCCTTGAAATGTCTTCCTAGTCTGGAGAAGTTAAAATGTTGCTTACATACTGTATAATACTGCCTCTCTAGTTTCTGTGAAGAGGCATGTCCAGGTGATTCAGATGTTCATCACACCCCAGGCACGCCTGTCTCCAGTCTGTTGCCTTACACTGAAATAGGATTAACAGTAATTTTAACATTCATGACAGATGCTTCTTTAATTCCTTAACAACAGCAATTCTACAACCTCCCCATAACCCACTCTGGTCCTCACTATCCTAACAACAAATATGACAGCAAATACCAAAAAAAGTCCTTGCTACATAACTGACTCATTCTAACACAAATGAAATGCACTAGTGTGCTTGCCTTGTGCTCAGCAAAAATGGAAAAGAATTGACTGCTATTTTGTTTCACTGAACAATTTTCTTGTATCAATATCTCATTAGACTCTTACACTTCTGAATTCCAGGATGTAACCACCTCAATTATTAATAGATTAATAACACTTAAAATATTAATAACACTGTTAAGAGATTACCAGCATTAATACTGCTTGCAATTAACCCCTTGAAAGTGGTGCTGCCTCTTGCTGTCATGTGTTTGTCAACTTTTTCTCCCTAAGCATACCACTTTGTCCTTCTCTTCATTGAACTTCCTTTTACTGATTTTGAACAATTTTTCCAGTTTATCAGAGTCATCTTGAATTTTTATTTTGTGTCTAACAAGGTGTGTAATCCTTCTCATCATGTTTGAAACTACATCCTAACTATTCCTCTCTACCTCATCATTACCTGCTGATGAAAGTAGCAGAGGACTAGAACCATTCTTGCCTCCCAGTTTGAGAAGAAACCATTGGCAATTCCTCTGAATGCTGATTTTCAACTGTCTGTGTAAGTCCATAATCATCCTGTTTCACTGGATTGCCAGTCATACAATTCCCTATCAAAACTTAGTCTAAAGTCAAGATAAAAAATACTACTTCTATTGCTCCCCTTATCCTCTATGTTGATTAGCCTGTCAAGAAATGAATTCTGACTCATTTGACATTATGAGTGTTGATAAATGCATTTTGGATATTTTTTACAAATCTAGGGATCTGAAATTATTAATAATTTGCTTTGATATCTTTTTTAACTTTATAATTGTTTTTAAAATCTATTCTTTCCCCTTCACGGTCCCTAGCTTTTCTTTTTTTTCATAGTCAATAATTTGTGGTCACAGATAAGGGGTTTTTTTTCAGCAGTGGAGACAAAAGAAAGCACTGAATGTCTCGATCTTCTTCCTATTTTGTGCATTAGTTGCTTACTTCCCCATAAATAATGAAACCTCATCTTCTCTAATCGTTCTCTTACTTCTAACATAAGACTATAGATTAATGAAGCTGTGGCTGCATAACAACCGCTTCATGACAATAAATGTTCTGTATATCTTGGCATTCCATAGAGCTTTAAATTGCTCTAAGTAGAATTCTTCAGCCATTGTGTATTCACCTTGTGGTTCAGATGAATTTACCATTTTTCTCGAGTTTGCTTATGAGAATGTCATGTGAGACTGTATGAGAAGCTACAATAAAATCAAGGTAGTGCACCACTTCATCTGTTCCTTCTTTAGAGGAATCTTTTACATCTAAAATTAAGTGTTCAAAAAGGAAATAGTACTTCTAAAGTAATCCAAACCAGGCTTACAAGGACCCCTGAATGATGGTGCTCCCCTGTAGCTTTCACCTCTGCCCTAAAGCGCGGTACAGCCTTCGCATTCCTCAATGTTTATGAAAATGTAATTATCTTTTTTTTAAGTTGGGCGTCATTAGTGGTAAACAACTCCCATCAAATTAAACAGACTGTAGAAGAGAGTTGCAGCAAAGCTGGGCTGAGCATGCTGCAACATCAGTACTTGTGAATCTGCCAATAAACCTGCCCACCAGCAACTCTGCTGGGCAGAACTGGGATTGGGGAATACTGGACTGTACATCAGAATATGTCCCACCTGGGTCTTGTGCAATGTCAGATCACATGAGGTCTTAGGCATGAATGTAACTGTTCAGATGTGTATTTGGCTGCCTCCACTGTAGCATTTTCAACAATGACACCAGGGTAAAGAAGCAGCTGGAGAACTGAGAAACAAGGGAAAAAATGCAGCATATCCACAGTCACCCTGACTGAGGTGGAGTGGACAGGCACTGTGGTCTGGCCTTGTAGTGCAGCCAGCCAGTGTTTTCCCAAATGGCCCAGACAGTGTCATCACTTGCTCCCTTCCCTCATTCATGTGCAGTGGTTAAGTTTGAAAGGTTACTGACTTCTAGGCCAGCTCCTTAACTCCTTCAGGTCAGTTTTCATATCTTGCCTCTTCAGCCTAAATACTGAGTTCTGTGGTATGAAATAGTCCTTAAAACTGAATACATTTGAAACTCCTAACATCTGTTTTTATTTTCCATTCCTTCTGACTTCTCTGCTCTTCTTACTCTTTTTGCTTTATTATTTTGCTTCACTATTTTCCCAGTCTGTCTGGGTCCCTACAATTGAATAATTACCCTGTCTTCATCCTCCAGGTTTTCTCCAAAATCTCTCCAAATCTTACCTCAGCAAACAATCAAGTCTCTTTTCTCCTCTTTCCTGTGCTGCTGTCCTCTGCTTTACCTTGTTTTTATTTGCTTTAACCTATTTTCTTTTTACATTTCAACTCTTCATGCAAGGGGAACCCCTACCTGCATGTGTTAATGCAACATAATTCTCTGATGCCATTTAAGAAATAGGAATACAAAGGTAAGGTTGGTTTTGCAATTAAATAAGCGTAAGTTTCTCAACGGTGCTGCTATAAAAGAGAAACAGATAAATAGATATTATGGCAAGATCCTGTGCCAACACCTAACTCAATGATCTTTTCCTTCCCCCAGTTGAGCAGACAATGAACAGCCAAGGGAAGTGCTTTTTAGAGAGGCAGTGTGAAGGCAATGCTTTTGGGAAGCACTCACTGACATATGACTTGGCTGAAAATCAAGCTGAGTAATGTGCTGGTTTGGATTATGATATTTTATTTCACTTCACTGTTATCAGTGCTAATCTTTGGAGGAGAAAGGGAAGAGCTGCTGCTTACCCTGCTTTTTCTGCCCACCCATTCCAGATAAGCCCCTCACAGCCTGTCTTCCAGGCAGACACTCTATAGTACCTCTGCTTCCAATGTTCTACTGTGAAAAGTTACTTTTAAGACAAAGAGTGCAGTAACCACAAGTACATGGTTGGGATTGACAGATTGATTTTGAAGATGGTTATCTTTTGAGAGTAACATTTATTAAGATTAATCCATGAAACATTTCTCCCAATGTGCAGTTTTAAAAATCAAAACCAAACGTGGCTGTCTTCTTGCCACTGAATTTATGTCAGTAGAATGAAGACTTGAGATTTTGGTAAGAAAAAACTTTCTGGTTGACTGACCACCTGCATATTTTCAATGCTAGTGTATCTCAGATTCCCACATAAACAATTCACCATTATTTTTCCTGTAGATTAATATAAATTTTAATTATTTTTTTTTAATTCAGCAATGCTTCAACATTTCTTACTTCAATCTAGATTATCCTTAATTTAGTTTCTAGGAGGTAGTCCTTTAAATAGTGGTGGTCTGAAGTAGTAGTGTTATCACATACTTTAAATGTCACCTCTGCTGAAAAAGAGCAATTAGATCATGACTGATGTGGCTTTCTAAAAAACAAGCCTAAAATTCAACCCCAAAAGAGTCTTTGTCCAAGTAATTCACCTCACTCTCTCCACACTAGTGAAGAATGCTTTGGCAGGATAAAGTATTAACTGCATAATGCACAGATCTCTGAAGACTACAAAACAAACTTTAAAGGAATATAGCAGTTAAAGTCTGGAGTTGCAGAACGTTTTGTTCAAAATTTCACTATAGGGTCTGATCATCTGCTAAACAAACAAAAATATCTCCAGACAGAGAATTCAAGTTCAAGTCCTTGGTATTTTTTAACAACAATGAGATGAAGCAAAACATTAAGGGCAAATCTGTAAATCTTCCTGTGAAATGCACAGGAATTGAAGTCTGTTGGCCTGAAGGAATAGTAAGTAGAAAAGCAATTGCAAGTCACACTACAAAACAAACAGAGCCACAATCAAGTACTGTTTAACTGCCTGTTTTGGACACTTGTTCAATCACAAATCCAGTTTCAGGGACTCTAAGTGCCAGGTCAAAAACACTGAAGCCACAGAATGCAAATGTCTGGATCAGAGTAGTTATTCAGTAGACTGGAATCAACTTGGAAAAAACAGTGGCCTTGTACCAGTAGATTTTGTAAGCCAGATAATATCTATGCGTGCTGCAGTCTTTCGCTTTCCCATTGCTGCCTAGAGGCACTTTCTCCACTTTTCCTGCCCTGTCCTTCTTACTTCAGTGAAAGGTTATCTTCCCCAGACGATTACCGTTTCATTTAAATGCAAATTCAGGATATGTCTCCTTTGTCTCTTTGGATATTTACTAGAACTGGAACATTCATCTTAAATATCATGCACCGTATCATACTTCCAGGTTTTGATTTTGCTGTAAAATCCTGCACTTGATGGGACAATCCAGCACCATTACTCGAAGCCATAGACTTCTGCTCTACTAGCAGCTACAAGCTTGCTATTTGCATGCTGCTTCTACCCATCACAGTACAGTATGAAGCCAGGTGGAAGTAGTGGATCTTACAGATTTCCAGCAAAGAAGTCACTACAGCAATGCTTAAAAATGGAAGTCCAGCAGCCTGTGCAGGTGAGCATACGTGTAGAACAGAGCAAGGCAATGATGGAAGACAAATGAGCCAAGGACATTTCCATCCTTCTTTGCTGTGACAGCCTCAACAGAATCAGAGCAGGACAAAAGCTACTTAATATTTTGTATAATTTTCCATAGTACTGACAGTGTTACTTGAAGAATATCCTGGCTTCCTTTTTGTACACAAGCAGTTTGCCACCACCAGGAAAAAAACAGGCACCCAGGAGCAATTGCTGTGGCACTACAGGAGAGCAGGCACCCATGGAGAAGTGGCATTTCGGTTCAGCCCCTTTACACTTCAGCAGCCCATCTAAGGTGATTCCACAAGCAACAGACAAAGCAGTCTGGCAAGAATCCTGCTAAGAAGTTCATGCGATGTGTCCTTTACACTTTTTTCTTCTGTGTTGGGTGTTTGCCTAAAGGACTGTCTGATATTCACAGTCATTCTCCTGCCGCCCCTCGCCCGGCCGCACCTTCCTTTTGCTACCACGGTGAGCTGAGCCAGCTGCAGCACGTCCCACCCCAGCTCCAGCCGAGTTGCCCCTCCAGCCATATGACACTGAGCAGGAGTAGAGGAGGGGGAAGTGCACATATCTGGTCTGAACTGCCAAGGCTGTTGTGTCTGAACACTAAGCTAAAGCTGAATACCGGTAGTTCATGAGATTTGCCTGCTCAGGCACAGCAGTTGGGCATTGGAGCCCTGCACAGACTGCAGTACAATTTCAAAACAGAAACACTGTGGTCCTACTCTCATGCCATTTCGAATCAATAGCTGAAAACCGAACTGTTTGAATTTTTTCTCCTGGCCTGGAGAAAAGCCAATTTAGACTCGTTTTTTAGAAAGGGATGATACTCTGGATACATGAACTACTGTATGTTACCATTAATTTCTAAACCGTGAGTGAATTTTTTTGGGGAAGTCACAGCTGTAAGCCAAAAATTTCTGAAGAAGCAAAGTTTTATTAAGGTTTTCAATTTTTAATGTGTTGGCATTAGCAACATATACATTTTGGAATAGTTGGCTACAATTGGAAGGAAATGTAAAATGTTGCAGTTGCCACAGCCATGTTGACTCAGCCATATTGCACACGTGTAGCTCCCATCATCATGAAAGGGTCCAACATTCATTTCACTTTCAGCAGGCTGGAAGCACCAAGGCCTCTGGAGCAGGCCTGTGTTGACTGCTACTTTCTGTTAGGGCATACAAAGGAAGAAACATTGCACATCAGCAACTGTTTTAAAAATGCACTTGATAACGGTGATTGTAGGCAGCACGGGAATCTGTGGCACAGCCTGGACCTGCAGTTTAGCCTGTTGAGCTCTCTATATGGCCAGATTATCGTTCAGTACAAATTGAACTAAAGTGTGTACCATCAAAGACTATTTTTTTTTTTTGCCTTTTCATCAGCTTCTAGCATTTCTGTTCACAGTATTTACATTGTAATAATATGGTACTTGAAACTTTGATAGTTTAATAAAAATGTAAATTATTCACTGCCTTTTTCTATTTATCTCACCGTTATCACAAGTAAAATCCTATTGGAACAAATAATCTCTCACACATTAAACTACACATAACAAAAGGAGAAAGAAGTATTTTGGTACTTGTATGTAAGCTCCATTTTTACTGGAGCTAGTGATGTTTACAAAGAACAGATTTTCTTTAGAAGGCACCAAAAACATCTAAAGGGTAGCTCAGGGTAATTTAAAATGGTCTGAAACTATGAAGACTTTTAGAGAAGTAAGCACGATGAGAAGCCCACTCTTAAAAAAACCAACATAAGTAAATAAATAAATAAAAACACCTGAATTTTCCAAACAAATCTAATAGAAATGAGACTTTCTTGTTAAGCTGGAGCTTTGCAGATTTTTCCTTTTGTTGCCATTGTGAATGCTTTTTGGGGAAAATACAAAGATTGATAGTGGGAGGGGAAGGGGAGAATTAAGTGAGTGGTGCAACCTTGATGAAAAGATTGCCAGTGTTTCTTGGAGCTAGTACTTGTGTATCCATATTGAAGTTACTTTTTACCTGTGAATGACAAAATCACTTTGAAAGGCTTCCTTATTCACCAAACGACAATGCTCAGACAACTAACAGCACCTCTGTATTTGTTTATGCTAAAAGTGCTCTCCATGATCTAGATTATCTTTCTGGGATTGATTTTGTCTTTTAATCTATGTATTGTTGTGTGGGAGCATGTAGAAATTTCTGAGTTTAGGTATAATTTCTGTAGCTAATCAGTAACTAATTGGAATCTGGCTGCCTTGGAGGACCAGATTTAGATTTCCTTTGCTGCTTCCAGTGGCTTAAATTCAGCCTGGGAGACAGAAACTGACCCAAACAACATAAAAAATCCACCCTCTCTAAACCTGGAGAAGGTATTTTATTTTAGGTTCAAGCCAAGCACGGTTTCAGCCCAGCTTCACTTTTTTTTTCCAGAGGCCAGGTGCACATGCAGTGAGGATGTTCACTTAAATATGGGGTTCAGAACATTTCTGCTAATGATTGAAAATTGTAACTATAGTAGAATCTTAGAATCATAGAATGGTTTGGATTGTGTTGGAACGGAACTTAAAGATCGTCTAGTTCCAGTGCCCCTGCATGGGCAGGGACACCTCCCACTAGAACAGGTTGCTCAAAGTCCTGTCCAACCTGTCCAAGAGTAATCAGGTCTGTATATGAAGTGAACTGATTTCATTCTAGCTACTAATGGGCAGATACTGAAATAATAAAAAAGGACACTGAAATGCCCTCCCAGCCCTGTGGGCCATTATTGCCTGGTGAGACAGAGACTGAAAGGACAAGGTGGTATGTAGTAGTTCAAAATGTTGCAGCAGATCAAACAGTAGATTAAAAATCTTCCTTCCCAAGGGTTCAAGTGCATCTTCTCATCACTTTAAATCTGTTTGGTAAGATAGTGACTGGGTGATAATGAATGCTATCCATTTCCTGCTCTTGCTGAATATATTGGTTAATTGTGCGCAACACTTTGAAGATAAAGTATTGTGTTGTTAATAAACACAGTCTAATGATTCTCTCATGGTTTTTTTAGCCCTCTTTTTACTTAGTTCAAGGTGTAAATACCTCACTGTGGGGTCCAGGCTGGCTGGCTGCATGGGCCACATGCTGATCTCAGCTGAAGGCTTTAACATCTATTGTTCCCCTCCATTGCCAGCACATCGCGCTATCTCCTGCTGTTGTTTCCTTGCTTGTTCAGGGCTAGGATAAGGGAATTTCAATGATGTCTGTTCAAAAGGGCCCTTCCTTTACAGCAGACTGTCATTTCGCTCTGCCTAATACACAAAGAAGGTAGACAACAAGAGCAAAACTGTTTTCATTGGCTGATAAGAGCCTTTGAGGGGCGGGGGCGAGGAACAACAACAACAAAAGACAAAAAACGTGAAGAAACACTAATTTCCTCTTCACTTTCCTCACCCTGCCTCGGAGTAACATTAGGGGAGCAATTTTATTGGAGGAAAGAAGGACCTTCCTTCTCCTGGCCACAGGAGTGTGACAGAAGAGACTGCTGAAATCAGCTGTTAGCAGAGGTTGATGTGTTTTTCACACATAAAAAGACCTTTCACTTAGTTTTCTATCTCGGACTTGTGCAGCACAGGTGATCGCAGGCATGCGCCAGTTTGAAGGTATTTATAACCCAGTTAAGCACTACGTGAAAACTAAGAAACAATGTGAAAACTTAGCTGCTAACATGAGCTGTCAGTGAGAATTAAACCTGGAAGGCATCCATGTCAACCTCACCTGAGTTAAGAGAGCTGCTCCATTAGCTGATAGAAACACCAAGCTCATGGGAACTGACCCTGCCAACACTTACACATGTGCTTCGTCTTAAACCTATAAAAATACTCCCACTTGGGCTATTAATATGCACAGAGTTAACAACATGTTGCAAACATTGGTGAGATCAAGAGCTGAGACCACTCCTCTAGCAGCTACTCCAGGAGACCAAACCTCTATATGTTCTCAGGAGTCACATATCTCAAACATTCACAGAGAAATAAGATTTTGGTTGTAAGCTGTTGCTATTGTGAGTAAGACCCAAAGCAACGAAAATTAAGCAAAATTTCTCCTTTCTGTGTAATGCACACAACAGTCAGTCTCCTGCTTATAGGGATATTTCACACTGAAAGAAGGATAATGAAATTATCAAAATCAGTTAGCTTTGTATTTGACATTATGGCTTTTCTTTCCTGTGTCTATAACTGTGGCAACGATAATTTGAAATCCTTCATACATACTTAAATCTTTCTCCTGTTTCAATCCCTTAATGTTTAACAACCTCGCTGAGATGACATTTTTCCTTTATGAGAGCACTGATTCGGCTTCTTCTTCCTCAATACCAATTTTTACAAAATTTCCAGGACTACAATATATATACTAAATCTGAAATTAAGTCATGGTTCCAAATTCATTATGAAGGAACAGACAAAAAACCAAAACATCAGTACACAAGCCTAATTTCCTTAAGAAAATATGATAAAAATAGGAATATATGTCAAACCACAAAAACTGCTAAAGGATTCATGAGCAGATGTAGTGCACAAATTATTTTTCTTTATACCTTTCCTTACAAAACTACATTTAAATATGCTCTATAGCAATACTCATCATAAGCCTGTAGTACAGCACTGTGATCCATGGTAGTAGCTATTTTGAATATGGTGCTATTAACACACAGAAGTCATCTGTCTACTGAAATTCCATCATACAATTCCATTTTGAGGTGAAAAATGCTTTTCCCCTCTCCATCTGCTACAGTTTTGAAGATTTATAGAAAAAAGAAGACAAAAGTTCTAAACACTAAGCAAATCTATTTTAAGAAGTATATTTATCACAAATCTAATGTGTTGGGTGAGTAATAATATACATGTGTGCACTGTGCTTGCCAGAAAATATCAACATTTCTAAATAGTTATCATATTTACAATTAAAGTAATATATTTGCCAAGAGTTTAGTTGTTTTTCTTTACTTTATTCAAACAGTTATTTTCCTTTTGGTTGAACTGCAGAACAAAATTTCCTAAGTATCAGAAGTAAAACATTAGGGAGAGATTCTAATGTCCGATAGAGCCTCATTCCACCCTCAGACATACAATATTGTGAGATAATATCAGACTTGTCATTGTTGTAGGAGACCTAACAGCATCCTACCAAGGAAAACTGAAATGAGGCTTGAAAATTTGCCTCTTGTAAGTCCCCTTCTTGTCAGACACGATTCTTCAGCCATTTCTCATGTTGCATGACTTCTGGCTTCTGCTGACAGACCTGCTGCCTCTGTCCTTCTGTAAGTGATGGAGGCAGGAGGGGCGAGTGGCAGTAGGGCTCTGGAGGCACAGCACTGTTATGCTCCATGATAGCTGGGATGCAGAAAGCTTAGTATGTGAGTTCTCCTACTGCCTTATTGACTTCTGACCTGGGTCTGGCCAGGGTGGGAGGAATCTTACAGAAAAATAGAAGATCAAAGAAGAATTAAAACACCACTGTTTTTTTTTGGTAACATTCTCATTCTTAAGCCTCCCAACCACTTCAAGCACAGACAACTGCAACTTCAGAGGACTAAAGGAACTGAAGTTCAGGTACTGTTAAAACAGATTTCAGAAGAGAAAACACAAATTAAGCACCTGGAGATTGCTTCCCAGGACTTCTTTTCCCCTCTGATGGCAAGAAGAGATGTCAAGGCTGATGCAGTGGTCTGCTCACTCCATCTCTCCCTCCCTTACGGCATCCTAATCCGTGTGCTGCTGCTGGCACTGTCCTAACCTTGTGGTGAATCAGCTGTGGGAATACTGTCATTAGCCATTCTAGTAGCAGAAAAAAATTTAGCACTTTTCTTGTTGTTTTCTGATGGTTGGCTCCCAAAAGAGGCTCCTTATGGGATCAGATGTGTACCGGAGCTGGACCAAGAGATGCTGGGAGATTACATGTCCAAAAGCAGGCAAGGGGATGGGGCCCATCAATCATCGAAGAGAACCTTAAACCAGCTTAGCTATAATGTGACACCCTTCTGAAGAAATGAATTATCAAGGACATGCTGGGAGGGGAAGGACAATGTAACAAGGGCTAAGGTACTCATTAATCATAATTTGCTACTCTCAGTATTCATTTGCTCACTTCCATGTAGCACCACACTGAGAATACTGCTTGGGAGAGGCGCCAAAGGTAGCAGCAATGTGTCCAGGATGAAGATGTGGGACACGGGAGTTTCCGGCTACAAGCTCCAGTTGTTGCTTTAGTCTGTCTCTATATGAACACAACTTCAGACTCACTCTCCCTGCTCAGGCTTCAAGCTATTAGATGAGAGATGGCTGCCCCAGGAGTCACATCACTGGGGTAGAGTTGCACTAACAGGGTATTTAATTTGGGCACTGGGCAGCTAAGCAGGACCTGGCTTAACTCCATCCTGTAAAAGTAGTATAGCTTTGTCTGATTAGACCTCCACGTGTATGTTAGTTTGTTTTTCTCTAATGGCAACAAAGTTTATCCTCCTGGAGAGTTATTTTGCTAGTTAATTTACATTATATTTTATTATTTCTCTATGCTTTTCCTCCTCAGTCAGAAAAAACAACAACAAACCAACAAAACAAACAAAAAAACCCCCCAAACCAAACCAAAAACCAAAACAACAACCCAACACCCAAAACCCAAGATCTGACTACAAAACAATTCCAACAAGACTAAATAAGAACTTCAGGGTACTATAGCATTGGCATTTGTCACTTAATCACAGTAGGCTTTAGCTTCACTAGAAGCATTACTATACTTAAAGAAGCAAAACTATCTACTGCAAGGCTGCATGCTTCCCTTACCAGCACGGCTGGATTCTCCTCCATTTCAGTACACCATTTCCCCAAAGCTCTTTTAGCTCAGACTCCCACATTTCTCAATTTAAAAAAATAAAATCAGTGCAACTTGCAGAGTACCTGAGGTGATCTTTCCTATGTATTCACTGGTAAGGGCTCAGCTGAAAGATCATGGTCACTGTTAAAAACTGCATTTCCAGGAAGAAGCTGACCATTTAAGCAAGCCCAGAAAATAATCTGGGATCTAAAAAATTCATCTTACATGAGAAGTTTGAATGAGTGGGGGAGAAGGACTGTAAAGACATGAAGGCTTGTAGAAGATATAATCACAGTTTTCAAATACATCAGGGGGTTTTGTGAAGAGGCAAGAACAACCACCTACCTTCTTTCAGCATCCTTCTTAGCATAAGGAATGAAGTTTTTCATCTGCAGTAAGGAAGATTCAGCTGGGATACTAGGACTACAGTAATAGTCAGAGTGCAGATAGATGGCTTGAAAAATGCTCAAGCCTCCATAAACTGAGATTTTTAGAACATGGACAAACACATCAAAATTTACCTATAGGCATAGATTACACTATTTAAGTATCTAGTATCTATCTAGTATGTATCTAGATGTGTACTGGATACCTCAGAGGTTCTTTCCAGTCATCTAGATCTGGGAACTTCGATGCATGAGGTTGTGCAACAGATGTGGTCCCAGCAGAAACACCAAGTGTCACAGAGGTATGTTGATACTGGACTTCTGCACCCAATGGTGCCTCTTTGTGCAATGAGCCTTGGAACGAGACACCACCCTGGCCATGGCTGGGTATCAGGTTTTCTCCTTTTTAAAAGAGAACTGAACTGAAATGTATTTATGCATAGACAGTTTCTTGAAGGGAAGAAACATTCAGAACTATTTAAAATATGATCAAATTCCTGATTTGCCTGAGGAATCGTGCAAGACAGTTCTGTACTTGATTTTATTTGACTGAATTTTGTTCAGCTCTCATATGTTATACTAAGCTTTGTATTCTGCCATGTCCCAGAGGATCACAGTTTCTGTAAGAATTATCAGAGAGAAATACACCTGCAGCCTCAACTATTAATTGCTTCAGAAGTGAAGACCTAGGCTTTCTTACACTGCATCCAGGGAATGAATACGAGTACAGATTTGCTGCATATATGTATATATTTATACATATATACGCACCTATATATAAACAAGAGCCATTGGAAAATGGGGCATCTGCATTTTGTATTTGCAGAAATCTATACAAACCCTCACCATTCATTTCACATTACATGAGTTCCAGCTATCTGACATGCCTGTGATGAGCATGGGGGTTATTACATCCTGAGTGATTGTCCAGAAGAAAATAATTTAACATTCTAATAAACTAAAGCATTTTAAAAAGGCATTTTGGGGACTGATGCGTAGACAATATCGAGATTTTGCAATATCCTGATGGATGAGGCCTGTTCACTGTGGACAAAGGACAGTAACCATTTTGGCCAGTTCTTTGTAGCATCCCTCTCTGAGGACAAACAACACTTTATTCTGGCCTCGGTCCAAGGAACAAACTGCCTTCATCAAGAACATTTATTTAGGTACTCTGACACAGTGGCAAAGGTGCTCAAAATGTGATTAATGACAATGGGAGATCGTAACAAAGGTTAATGCTTTTTCAGCCATATGCCACTGTTCTTAAATCAGAGATTTGGATGTGTACTGACCAGCTATTTCACCTACTCATGTGGGGTGGGTTTCCTACAGCAGAGTGAAAGTGCACTGGAGTTTTGGTAGGCAAAAGTAACAGGGACAGGCAGGGTAATCGAAACTCTATTAGTCTATGCTCATGCTGTTATCTAACCGAAATAATTTGAGTTGGATGTCCCAGGCCTCAATATAAACCTCATGATTTATGCATGCCAAAAGCTGCTTTTGAAAACACTCAACCTTTTGCCATCTCCCACGAGCATCAAAATTCCCAGTGCATCTAGCAGGATGCTGCGTATTTATTTTTCACATTGCTCATGAGGAAAAGCTGCTCTAGTAAACCCACACAGGGGTGGCAAGCAGTGTTAAGTAACACAAGTTTCCCATTGATTACCTCATTCCATCTCCTCCCTGTGGCAGAAAGAGATAAGACGTGATTTTTCTACCAATTTCATTGACATGAAAACAACTACTTTTAAATTCAGGGCTAATGAGCTAGAAACATACAAAAAAAAATAAATTGCTCAGAACTTGTAAATTTGGACACTGAAATGCAGCTATTTGACATGCTGGGCCACAGCAATGACACATGATTTATTGATTAGTTGCCATTAGATGATGGAAGCTCAGCTAATAATTTAAAATACCCATATTATCTTGGAAATCTTCCTACAAATAAAAAGGTAAAATGCCCCCTCTGTGTTAGTTGTCAATACTTTATTTTCTGTGTTAACTGATGTGCCATTGTTGAATTCTCGTTGGTTTAAGTCTTTTAGCATCATAAATGCTTTCTCTTCTTCTTCTCTAGTTCTTCTGTTGTACCATATTAAACTCCTACTATTTTTACTGTGTGATTAACTAATATAGTCCAGATACGCCTGAACAGTGTAAACACAAAAATTCTGCAATGTAAGTTTGGGAAATATTAATTATACTCTGTATGAGTTACTGATGCATTATTTCAGCATAAAATAGTTAAATATGATTTTTATTTCTGAACAGAACTCTGTAGTCATGCACCTATTTGTAATTGCCTCCCCACAGCCTAGCTCTCCATAATAAAACTAGTTCAAATATTACAAGAGAATAAGATTCTATTATTTTTGCTGCAATATAGACATATTTATAGCAGCAATTAACTAATTCCAATAGCCAGTTCTCCAACCAGTTGCAGAATTAGCAATACCATCGACTGTAAGTATATTGGCTGTGGTTAAAATGGATGGTTCCTTCACAAGAGCAGAGCAGTGGCTTTGGAACTTAGCTAAGCAGCTGCCTTAATTAAAGTTGGAAATGCAGGTTTGTCTGGTTTATATATATATACAGGGATGTGTGTGTGTGTGCATTTGTGAAGGATCTATTTAAACAAAAAAAAAAAAAAAAAAAAAAAGAGGAGGTAAAAAAGGGCAGGGCTAAATAGTAGTTGTCAACATTTTACATTCATTTTCATTTGATCTATATTTTGAAACAACAATAAACTTTCTGTTGAAATTTCATATCATATTTTAATTTTAAAAAACCAAACAACTAATTCCTCAGAAAATTCAAGGTAGCATTAAAAAATACAATAATTGCCCATATGAACCTTTTTGTTAGCCAAAGATCTCTTAACCAGGCTCACACACAACCGCGTGTAACCAGGGCAGTTTCAGAACGTGAGTCTTGACTGGGAAGGCTGCTACTTGTAATAGCTAAACTTATGCATATAGACATTGCACACCTCCATATAAGGCTTTCTGCAGATTCCACATGTAAATTGTATCCAGGGCCTGCTGGTTTTCTATCATCTCCTACCTTTGTGTAGCAATTTATATCTGTAGCAAAGTATACACAAAATGTCTGCTTAACTAAACAAAAGCAAAATTCTGACTGGGTAACATTTTGCACAGAGGTAAACAAAGGTATCAAGTGAGGGTTGGTTAGAAAGTACCAAAAAACACCTGCTCTGGGTGGTTCAAACATTTTTCAGCATCAAAGGAAAAAAAACGAAAAGAATTGTACAATTAACCTTAGGTTATTTTACCCTTAAACATTTTTTTTTCTGGATTGTCATAAAATGGGCACTGAGTAATTTATCAATGAAAAAAAACAAACAACAAATATATACAAACTGATCTGTCATGTGAGTTTGGGCAAAGGGCAAAAAAATCAGGATGTGCGCAGTGACATTTCACAAATCTAATAACACCTTAGATTTATCTGGCACTTTTCATCCAGCAAAAGTAGATCCCAGAGTGATTTATGGACTGTAAAAAAAATAAATATGTATATTTGGGTCACTTCAGTCACTGGCAGAAGATGATGCGGTGCCCTATCAGAACCAAAGACATCAGAGAGAGGGTGAAAAAGTCTTGTAGAGTCCTTGTTATATCTTAACCAAGAGATTAAAGCCATTCATATAGTGTCCCACTTCTTGTGACCTTTGCATACTTGTTATTGATAGACATTTCTTACAAAGGATGGCTGTAGCAGAGATAGGGCAGACTGTTCAGTAGGGCAGATCCACTGCTGATTACAAGAGGAAGAACCTTTTTTTTTTTTTCCCCACGAAGAGAGCTGAGACACAGGACATCCTCAAGCAGGATGTAAGGAGGCTGCTCGGACATGTGAGCACACAGACCATGAAAACTTTCTGCACAGAGAAAGTTCAATTTTAAGAATTTTAAAGGATTTGAGCTTCTTTTTTAGCTCTTTGTGTTGCTCTCAGGTTATCCCCACGACCACAGGGCAACAATCCTCCTTCCTAAAGGCTGATAATAAATCTTCTGACTGTTTATCAGCCCGCCAGCCCAGCATAAAAATGTCAGAACACATTGGCCAGTTGCAAACAAATGAATAAAAGAGGTAGAAGCCTCAAAGATAATTAAGTTCCTAGGGGTTTGTGAGCATCAGTGACTAAGAGACTCAAATTAGTTTTCCCACAGAGAGAGATGCAAGAGGAACTCAGCTGTTCAGGGCTGTGCTTGGCAGCCGCCCGTCACCCCGGCAGTGCGGGCAGCAGCGCTGTGCGGGCAGCAGCGCTGTGCGGGAAGCAGTGCTGTGCGGGCAGCACGCGTGCGGCTCCAGACCAGCAACAGCGGCTGCCACGCATCACCACTGAGAAGAAATGTCACATCGGACGTGAAAGCGAAAAGGGAGATGAGGTTGTAGCAACGAGTGAGTCAGAGACAAAGCCACAGGAAACCCGGCTTCATTAGTTGTGTCGCTCATGGAACAAGGAGTTTTTAATAATGACAGCTGGGAATTTGGCTCTTTTATACAGGCCTGGAAGGTCTCAGAGGTAGGAAAGATACCGGTGTGCCTTAGATAAAACTGAGAATTGACGGTGCTGGGAAGGGAAGCAGGAGAGAGGCACAAACATTGCATCCAGTGAAAGAGATAATAACAGGCACAGGAAAAAAAAACCAACAAAACAGAAGGATGCACGTAACAACGAACGGGTGATAACAAGGTGAGGAGAGGAACTGGGAGTGCAGAGGGAGGAAATAAATAGGAAATTGAAATCTGGACTAGACTCCTATTCACATGCAGTTCCATTATCTGTGTTCTTAACACTGGAGAGGGAGAAAGCTCAGCTTTTCCCTCTGAGCTGCACGCTGTGCATGATGGCAGTGAAGAAGCTCAAGAGTCTGGGAGGCTGTTAATCACTCGGTCCTTTACTTGTTGCTCTTTTCTAGGCATTTCTGCATTTAGGATTTGATCTGACCCCTCTTTTTTCTTTTTTCTTTTCTTTCTCTTTTTTCCTTTTTTAGTGGGTGGTGGGAAAGGAAGGGAATAACCCTTCAGCTGCAAATAGCAGTTTTTGATGTGCAGCTGTTTCTCAGGCCCCACTAGGGATCTATATCCCCATATCACATACTTCTCAACAGAGAAGAAAGACAATGTTCAGTCTCCAAGACAAGGAAGGATGGATGAGAGGCAGAACATCCTGCACCCTTGCAAAGAGGCCGACTGCTGAATTCAGCACTGAATTTAGTAACAAAAGTGATTGGCACATATTTGAGTCCCAGCTGGAGCACGGGGCGATATGCCATGCTGCTGCTTTAGCACATCCACATGTGCCTGGCAGAACAGTAACTTGTGGAGGCTTAGCAGAGAAGACAGCTGTCCTGGGATGGGATGCTGCATAGCCACCTCAAGCTCCACTTCAGCTTCATAATCCCTGTCACACTCAGTAAGGTCAAATACACTGCAGGTAATTTTTACAGACTGGATGAGGATTCAGCACAGCTTCACTTCACCAGCTCCTCTTTTGAATTAAATAAACTGTCAGCATTGCTCTGGCTCTGTGCATGTCCAAAGGCAAGGGTTTTTTTTTTGTTTTGTTTTTGTTTTTTTTTTTTAAAAAAAGGTTGTTACCAGGCCTGAACAACAGGAGACAGAGGAAACCGTTCCAGCCAGGGGGAACTGTGTGGTGTGCCGGGAGGGGGCTAAGGCTTAGATTTAGCTTGGGGACAGCCACAGGGAGACAGCAGGAGTACAGCAAGTACATCCCTGGCCAGTGGCCATCAGCTGGAGCAGGCGTGGGCCCACTAATGGAGCTCCCTCCCCCAGCAGGGTGAGCAGATCACCAGGTTCAGTGCAGACAGGGTGGGGGAGACAAGTGACAGAGCCCCCAGCAACAGCCCCTGGGGCAGAGCACACAGGGAGGCAGGGATTCACAGGCCAGGGCACAAGAAGAGCTGCCCAGCCGGTAATTCCAGGGCATTCTGCCAAAAGTTTGGGCAGAACCTGGCCAGAAGCCCAGTGCTTGAAAAAGCAGCCTGAAAAGTAAGGTCTTACCAAGCCCATTAGCAGCCTGTGAGCTTCTCCATCCTGGATCCTTCCCAGGGCTTACAGGATGCAACTAACCCAATTTTCCTATGGAAGTCCCACTTCCCACCTTGTTAGATTCCCCTTCTCCCTTCCAGCAAGTGAAGAGGTACAAAGGAGGGATCCAGATCTTATAAAATGCTCCACAACTATCCCAGTGTAGTTCTTTCTCATTTTACAGTGACTCAGCCCACTCAGGTGAAGAGTGGGAAGGAGGCAAACTGTGACGGACAAGTGCCTTCTGGTGGAAGTTAGCACAAACACTGGGCCAGACTAGTCAGACCTGGCCAGCACAGAGCCTGCCTCCCACGTGCAACTCCAGATGGAGAACCTCACAAAACGCTGTGTCATGGTTGAATTGTCCCAACCTACTGCTAAGACTGCGGCAGCACTTTGCACAGCCTGAAAGCCACTTTAATCATCTCATCACTTCCAAGAACAACTGCAAATGGGAACACAGGAAGTTCTACCTCAACATGTGGAAAAACTTCTTTACTGTAAGGGTTATGGAGCACTGGAATAGACTGCCCACAGAGGTTGTGGAGTCTCCTTCTCTGGACACAACTGGATGCACTTCCCTGTGACCTGCCCTAGATGGTCCTGCTCTGGCAGGGGGCTTGGGCTCAAAGATCTCTACAGAGTTCTTTTCCAACCCCAAACATTCTGTGGTTCTACAAACAGCTTCTCACTTTCTAATCTTGCCCAGGTTTTGGAGAGGATTTTTATCTATTCGGTATTTGTTCCTGTTCTGTGATACAATGACAATTTTCCAGCAACTTCCAGGGTGCCATTTGAGAAGGGTGGCTTTCTGACCAACCCTCTTCTGCTGTTTAACTGGGAAGCCCAACACACACACATACACCCTTTAATGAAGCTGCGCTCACGAGTGCCAAGAGCAGGAGCGTCCTCGAAACACCACCGCAATACGGCAGGTCCCCACGGTCTTCAGCTATGGACCAGCAGGGACACCCTTCCCCAGCAGTGCCC
>NW_009954217.1:1476122-1489901 GCF_000747805.2 Chaetura pelagica
CTTGTGACTTTGCCTTCTCCGAGGCTGCGTCAGTCTTGGTGCCACCCAGAGACAGAAGGGATCGATAACGATTTGGGTCCTTTCTCGATTAATCGAACCCTCGGGTGAATATACAAAGAAGGAGGCAAACTTTTAAGTTTATCGCGTCTCATGGAAAATAGGATTTCCTTTGTTGTCCACGAGTAACAACAATACGGTCCTGTCCCTATCACTGAGCTCGTCAGCGAGTGGTAACTTGATTTTGAAGGAACTTGATGTTTTTGTAACTAACGCTGTTACCTTGAATGTGATGATTAGCTTACTGAACACCAGAGGGAACTCTGAATAGGTGGTTCATTCAGGGGAGATGTATGCTGATTTTGCTGTTTATGTTCTCATTACAATGGAATCTAGAAGGAAGCTAAGACTGGTAAGTAATAGGCTGCTGGTATGTACCTAGGATTGGCTTCAGCTTGCTTTACAGTTCTCTTCTGAAGGCGTCAGCCCCAAAGATGGGCTGAAAATTATCTTTGAGATTACATGTGCACCCTAGGCTGGTGCTTAATGCCCAGCCCCTCTTGGGTTGTGAGGCAGATCTGGCAGGCTTGGGTACAGGGGCTGCTGCCTGCCATGTGAAAGCCAGAGCAGAGCTTGCTTCCAGCCAAAACAAAAGGGAGGAAGTCTGCTTCCAAGTCTGGTGTGGTTTGTCCTTCTTGCCTTGAATACTTGTGGGTCTGAAGCCCTGGTGGGAACTTTGTCTGATTGTACATGAAGTAGAAATTTTTTTTTTTCTTTAGTATATTGATTAAACCAATGCAGAAAGTAAATAGTGGCAGTATGGGAAAGGAGCTTGAGTGGTGGCTTTTGGTACAAAAAGCTTTTTAAATTATCAGACATAACTACAAGAAGTTAACCCGCCCAAATGTGATGCTGTGTTCTGTAGTAAAATGAACCCTCAAAACACACACCTGAAGCTTTGGATGCTCATGATGGTCTTTTACAACAGCTTTGATAATCAGATTTCTTTAATACCCCTGAAGTGTTGATGGTGTGGGAAGGATAGCACAATAAATACACTTGTAACTCTGACTTATGTTCCAGGAGATGGAACATCCAGCTGTTCATCCTGTCTCTTTGCCAGAGGTTACTCTGCCTTTCAGCCTTGTTTCCTATTGAACTTTGAATCTGCCAGAGTTTAAAACCTGGCATATGAATGCAAACTGTGTTTTATAGCTGTTAGTTTTAGTGTGTAATGTTGTGAAGTCCAGTAGCATGAGCCTCCTGTTCATCTCTCTGTCCTGGCAGAAGGACAAGGCAAATGTCTGGGGTCAGCTACATGGAGCTGAAGTTGTGAACCAGAGCCTGTAATACCAGTGTTCTTCTAAAATGGCAAATGTGCCTTCAACAAACTACTCAGCACCGTGTCTCAGGGGGCAGTGGTAGTGGGGAGGCTCCACTGCACAAGAAGAGGTTGTGTGACCTCAGAAGGTTGGTCATAGCACTCAGGGTTCTGCATTTCAGATGGACTTAGCAGACAGTGCACCTGAACAGCCATCCTCTTCTCCTCCCCCTTTATCCATTCTGGGAATTAGCAAGGGAATGGGTTTTATTTTATTTTATTTTTTTTATTTTAGCTAAGTCTTGTTTCATTCATCTAACTTAAAGACCTGTTATGTGAAATATCCTCACTAAGGTCACAGCCCTCTTCTGCCTGAGTTTTCCTACAGATGTTGAAAGTGGGATAAAGGCTTTAAATAGCTTTATAAAACCAGAACTGTTTTCCTTGCATGCAGAGGCTCCATAGGAACACATCATATTTTGAAGGAAAAACTCTTCATGGATGCCTATTAAGAACAACAAAATCCCAGTGACTAGTTTTCATACACTTTTAAGTTATTTATTGTATGAAGTGCTGAATGAAGATATTTATTACACTAGTGTCACTCTGAATATTGAATTACAGTTGTAAAATTAAGGTAACGTGCTTGAATTGGGGTTTGCAACTTTAAGCTCTTGCCAGCAAGTAGTTAATGGCAAAGTTAACTGCTAGGGAAGTAATTGCTATCATTCTTATACTGTCATTTTGTTCTCACTTTCCTCCAGTCAGACTGTTCCACAGAGATATAATGAATATTCACCAAAATAGCTTGGCATTGTCACTTGTGCAGTTCCTCATTGGATCCAATGTGTTGATGAGCTAATGTGCACTTGATTAAACGTATTTGATTTATGCAAACAAAAACTGTAGGTCCTTTGTGAAGTAAAGTTAGCACCTGTACAGCTGTTAGTGAGATGAGAGTCTAAATAATTAAGATGGAATTAAATAAACAAATAACCCCAGCGTGGTGTTCCTTCCACTTCTTCACCTTTATCTTTTAGTTCAACTCAGTAGTGGATATTTATTTTGATTTTTCTTGCAGGTTTTCTCACGCATTATGGGAAGTTGTGAAGTTCAGCTTATGACGGGGGAAGACCTCTTCTATTTAAATGGCTACCATTAGAATTAAAAAAAAAAAAAAAAGAAAAAAGGCCATTATTAGTTATAATAAAGCAAGGGGTAAATAGAATTAGTGGACTGATACTTTAAGAGTTTTGTTTAAGTATGCAGTTGGCTTGGACTTTACATTGGTCTGTTAATCCTTGTTAAAAAAGTATAGAATAACACAGCCTGAGCATGTCACTAGGGATTGGGGGGAGGGGGTGGGGAGGGGCGGTGGCAGGCTGTCTTTTCAAAAAAAGCAACAGTATTAGAATAGTAAGTGGTTTAACCTCCTACTCTTTGCTTGTTCAAAACTCATGTAGACAAAGTGGAAGGAGTTTAAGATAGCCATTTTATCTATCCATCAGCAGCTTAGTGTTACAAACAGCTCTCTTACTGTCTACAAAACTGCTCAGATCTGGCCATCAAAATAGGCTATGGAGTCTGCCCCTTGAGGCTTCAGAGGATGGATGGAGGAGGGAGAGGGCACGTGCTTGCCCAAGCCCTGGATCAGCAGTGCAGACTGGAGACCTGTTCAGGGGACCTTGCAAGGTTAGGATTTATTTCTCTAGGCAGATAGCAAGTTGCTTATCTGTTAAAATAGAGGATTTTTCAGTTTCTGTTTCTTCAGTGAAGCCTTTGGTAATACATAACTTTTGGAACTATCTAAGTTCTTTTGCTTCTCAGATGGCTGAGGGAAGACTGAATTGTTGGTGTTAAGTCCAGATGTGTGTGTGCTTAACAAGCATTAGTAACAATGATTAAAAAGAATCCCAGAGCTAAATTGATGTCCAGCCCATGCTCAATTGCTGAGACTGAGGCTGCTGTAGCATAGAGCAAAACTTGTCCCCAGGAATGTGTCAGCAGAGCTGTGGTCACCAGCTATGTGCTCATTGGGACACTCAGTTTCTCTTTGGAATTTGGCTTCTGGGAGCTGGTGCCGGCACAGATTGATTATTAGATCTGTGCTGAGCTGCCTGGGCTTGGGAGCCTTGGTGTTTGTCAATAGCCAGAGTTCACCTGGCACCTTCTGAGGCACTTCCAACCTGGCCGCACCTTTGTGGTTAGCTTCCAAGTTTCTGCCTTTCTGGATTCATTTTCGATATGCCCTCTTCCACAGCCTTCCCTCAGGCAGTTTTGTGATCCTGGAAACAAGAAAAATTACAGAATCACAGAATAGTAAGTGACATCTGGAAATCTAGTCCAACTGTCCTGCCAAAGCAGGACCACAACAGAATCTAAAGCAGAAATGCATCCAGATGGGTCTTGAAAGTCTCCAGAGAAGGAGACTCCACAACATCCCTGGGCAGCCTGTTCCAGTGCTCTGTCACCCTCACAGTAATGAAGTTTTTCCTCATGTTGAGGTGGAACTGCCTGTGTTCTAGTTTGCACCCATTGCCCCTCATCCTATCACAAGGCATGACGGAAAAGAGATTGGCCCCTCCTTCTTGACACCCACTCTTCAGATATTTATAGACATTAATAATATCCCCTCTGTCTTCTCTAGATTAAACAGCCATAAGTCTCTCAGCCTTTCCTCATGAGACAGGTGTTCCAGTCTCATATCATCCTCCATTGGACTCTCTCAAGTAAATCCCTGTCCCTCTTGAAATGAGGAGCCCAGAACTGGACACAATACTCCAGATGTGGTCTTACTAGGGCAGAGTAGAGGAGGAGGAGAACCTCCCTCGACCTGCTAGACATGCTTTTCTTAATGCACCCTGGGAGTTGCTTTCTAGAAGTTCAGCTCCTAATCTGTACTGGTGCATGTTATTATTCCTCCCCAGCTGCAGGACCCAACACTTGTTGAACCTCATTAGGTTCCTCTTTGCCCAGCTCTCCGGTCTGTCCAAACCTTTCTGAATGGCTGCACAGCCTTTGGGTGAATCAGCCAGTCCTCCCAGTTTGGTGTCATCAGGATACATTCTGCCCCCTCATCCAGGTCGTTGATGAAGATGTTGAACAGGACTGGACCCAGCACTGTCCCTGAGGGCACTCCGTGAATTACAGGTCTCCATCTGGACTCTGCACCATTGACCATCACCCCCTGGGCTCTGTTGTTTAGCCAGTTCTCAATCCACCTCACTGTCCACTCTTCTACCCCACACTTCCTGAGCTTGCTCACGAGGATGTTATGGGTAGACAGTGTCAAAAGCCTTGCTAAGGTCAAAGTAGACTATATCCACTGCTCTCCCTGCATCTACCCACTCAGTCACAACATCATAGAAGGCTATCAGGTTAGTCAAACATCATTTCCCCGTGGTAGATTCATGCTGGCTACTCCTGATACCCTTCTTCTCTTCCATGTGCTTAGAGATGACCTCCAGAATGAGGTGCTTCATCATTTTTTCCCATGGTGACTGGTCTGTAGTTTCCTGGATCTTCCTTCTTGCCCCTTTTGAAGACTGCGGTAGTTTTTTTTAGTAGTATTTATGTATTCAATCAAAGTATGTCCTCTTCAAGTACTTAGTTTCCTAATTAAAACCTTTATCTGTTTTTTTTTGCTTGCTTTTCTTGTTAACTAGCATCACTAATTCAAGGCTCTAGGTAGAAAGTGGAAGCGTTTTTATGATTTGCAGTGAATGGATTTTGCATTACTTGACAGTCACAGTTTTATGTTGCAGATCTTTCTTTCTTACTTACTTTCTGTTGAAGTTGTTGAAAAGCCTTCTTAATTCTACAACAAACCAGAAATATGTGGAGAAGCTTTGCCCCTGGGCTGTCCTTCCTCTACTTTTCTGGACCTGCACAGGTAGACCTCTCAGGAGCACTCTGCCTGGTTAAGTTCATTGGAACTGTCTATGATTAACCTTACTTTAAAATGAAATTCCAGGGGATTTTTAGCACTTCAACTGAAGTGTTAAAATCTCACCTTTTTAGAACAAGGTATGTTCATGCTTATTGCTGAATAGACCTTGCTAGCATATTTCTGGTTAAGCTGGATTAGGTCTACACGTTGATATGGCTCTCATAAACCTGGCACTAATCTTCGTGTGTCTAGAGGGATTGTTAGGGTGATAGCATAGTCTCTTCAAGAAGTGATGCAGAAATCAAGATACATTTCAAGATGAACTTTCTGCATATTCTAGTTGACTATGTTTTGAATATGTAGAAATTTCAGGAGTGAACTCCTCACCTCTTTTTCCCTTGGGCTTTTGTTTATCTTCTAGGTAGTTTAAGAAGAGAGCCTCTTTCTGACAGTATGTGTATGTATGCAAAAAAACATATATAAAGAAGAAATAGCTACTACCTTCCTAGTTGCGTCACTATTTAGAATTTTTGAAGGACCAGTTCTGTAACCAGTGTTTGCCCCATGGGAAAACAGTGATCAGTCGAATACATTCAACCATAGGAAGAAAGCAAAGGGCAGAAAAAATAAAACACATTGATTTGGTAAAAAGGGTGCAACTGAAATATAAGGTGAGGTTTCCCATCCTAAATCAGAAGGATAATTTAATAATCTTTTGCTTGGACTTAGCCTTGGAATACACAGCAAGTAAAAGCTTCTTTCATGAAGTTATGTTGTGCTTGGAATGGTTAATAGTGGTAGGCTACCTTTTCCTTGAGCTTGTAATACTCCTTTTCCTTTATCCCTGGATTTCCCTAGATCTGGTTATTCTTACTGCAGTTGGCAGTCCAAAATGGCCATCTTCTCTCTTAAGTACATGAGAAGTCGGTTAATTTGTCCTTCCTTAATACGTTGCCACAACGTACATTAAGCTTAGGTGCTATGCTTGTTTAATCAGGTATGTGACAAATTGGTATAAACTTAACATTGGGCCTGTTGAATTGTAAGGCAATGAAAGCCTGAGTTCAAATTCTTCCATTTCCAGTCCTGTGGGATTAGTAACTAGTTAAAAAGAAAAAGCTTTAAAGAGTTTTTCTGTGCTATTTTGATTCACATCTTCAGCAACTGAACCTTTTTCCCTCATGAGGTGACTAACAGTCCATGTAAGCTCTAGCTGGAATTGGAGTGAATGCATATCACCCTTAAGTGATGTTACAAACCTAGAAAAGCAACTGGGACAGGTGACTGTTGGGATATTTATTTTTCCTCTCAAACATGCTAAATAGGGGAGATTTTGTCTGGCAAAAAGTGTCATTGTGAGTGCTTTGAAGAAGTTTTTCAAGAGTCAATAATGCTACAACCATGAAGGCAGGTTCATGACTAGAAATATCTACCTGCCATGTGCTCCATATAATCTCCTTCTGCCCACCCAAGCTGTTGAGATAAAGAAACAAAAGACTTCACTTGGCTTGGTAACCCGACCCCATAGCACTAAATGGTGGTATGAGTTTGCTTGTTAGTACATTGGATAAAGCTCCAGAGAGGTGATGTTTATGTTTATTGACAGATGGCCTCTTCCTTTGACATTTAGCTGGGGGAAGATTTGCAAGGATTTCACAGTCCATTGTGCATTTAATTCAGTGTTCAGTAGCATTAGTGAAAATGCAGGGCAGTACCCTTTTGGGATGGTTTGGGGTTTTTTTATTTGTGTGTGGTTTTTTTGTTTGTTTGTTTGTTTTGTTTGTTTGGGGGTTTTTGTTTGTTTGTTTGGGGTTTTTTGTCTTTTTTTTGTTGTTGGTTGCTTGGTTGTTTTTATTTTTTCTGAGACTCATTCAAAGTTTAGGATCAGAGGAGCTGTCAAGTCCTGTAGGTGTTTTACCATCCCACTCAGGTGTTCTTACAGGCCACTAAAGCATATCTTATCCTGAAAAAACTGAAGAAACAAGATTCCATCTTTAAGAATATTGTTTGTATTTGTTTATTCCCCATTCAGATTTATATCTCATTTCTAAAAGGAGCCTTTATTCTTTTGACTTGTGTCTGTTTGTCCCTTTTAAGTCTTCTTGTGACTATATTTAAGTGTTATTATAGCTGATAATTTTGTTTTCCCTTGAAGATTATTAAGTAAGCTGTTGGTTGTCTGTGTGACTTATCAGAAGGACTGAATCTTTAAATCTGATTATACATAATGCTTTTTTTTTCCCTTTTGGATGCTAATTGTTTTTGTGCTTCAGCTCTGCATGTTCTCTAATTTTTAACATCTTTTTTTGTGCATCAGCCACGAGACTGGGCACAATATTTAAGTGTTGCTCATTACCATTACATACCCCATCTCACCCTATTCAGTATTTCCTTTCACTCTTGTATCTTTTAATCCATGTACAACATTAGCCTTTTTAATAACAGAAGCTCTGACCATGATGCTTAGTTGCATGGCTATGATGACCTCCATGTCCCTTTTGGTTTCTTTGCTTTTTAAGAGCAGTCATGATTTGCAACCTAACCTGCATTCCTTGTTACTGGGTGCATATATCTGCATTCAGATGTCTTAAGACTGTTTTAGTTGGAATGAGTGGAACTTTACAAGTAATTGAGATAACCCTGTGTGATTTCCTTTCTATTTTTATGTCATGATAAGTAAAAAACATATAATCCATTAATTTTACCACAAAGGACATATTTCCAGGCAGCTAATAAAACAGTTAGGTAATATAGAGCATAATTCCAGTAGTTGTGAACTACAAAAGGAGAGTTGCAGTTGCATGGTGATGTTACTCAGTAATGATAACTTTTTTGAGTTCTTTCAGTTAACTAATTTTTAGTCTATTTGGCCTATATGTTTTGATACCCTGTTTTTAAAATCCTGTGGATTTTTTGTTTGTTGATTCTTAGTATACATCTTTAAGTCTCCAGGTGCTATATTCAGTCTGAAATCCATAGATTTCACTTTCTTTTCTCTTTTCCTTTTTGCATTTATACAGATGAAAAATGGGAATTTTCTACACTATCTTGAGGTGCCAGCTCCAAAATGATTCCTTGCTTAGGATACTCATAAACCCACAGAGCAAGCTATTTGTCTTTGCTTGTGAATGTTATCCGCTCCCTTGCCTTATGTCTTCTCTGAAATATCTTTTCTTGGTCTCTCCCACCAGGAACAAGTACACGTCAAAAGGCACTTCATCCTGGAAGCTATTTGCACAGAAGCCTGAGCCCCAAGAAGTCCCTTTTGCCAGCAGTGGTTGTGCTGCTCAGGTGGGCTAAGAACTCATTTGGACTCAGGGTTAGGGTAGTTTGTTTGTTTGTTTGTTTTAACCTCCCTTTCTCCTTCTAAAGCAGCATGTTGCTTGGTTTAGAAGGAGGAGGTCCTCTTACAAAACACTGTGATGCAGCTGCCTTGGTGCATCAACAAGAGAGGTGGCCGTGTGGGGTTTATGTGCTTTGGGTGTAGGCTGAAATATCATGGCCTCAAATTCAGTGCAATAATCTGGCATGAAAATGTATTTACTGTGTAGTTGTCCTGGATGCTGTCTGATTTAATAGTGATTTTTAAGCATATTTTTATACCTCCTGGACCTGTAGTATAAAATGACATTGAACAACTTGTGCGTGAGTCATCTCCAAGGTAACTTAGCTATCAAAACATAGTATCTCAATTGCACTTCCCACTTCTCTAATTGTACTTATGCAATCTGTGTTGCTTATACCTCCGCTGTTCAAATTATTGTGTACAGGTGTACCAGGCAAGGACTTTCCAATTTACTTTTCCCAGTTGTAGCAATTAGTTATTATATTTTCCTTTGATCCTGAGACTTGTAAAATAAGCGAGTAAATGTAAACAGCATCCTTGAAACTAAACTCTTTATGGTATTTTCTCCTACTGATAATTTGAAGAGACAACCTGTGTTTTCTGTTGTCTGTGGCATAATTAATCTACTTTAATTACACTTGAACAGGAACTCTGGTCTCAGAAGAGAGTTTAGCAGCCTTGGAAGTTAGGAGCTTTTGGATGTTAGGAGCTTTTGAGTGAGGCAGAACAGAAGAGTTCCTGTACTTTATTACTCACCTTGTTGGGAAAAGGCTAGACTGGTAACTTTGTGGATAAACATGGCTACATGCTTGCTTTCTTTCCCTCCATCTCACTTTTCTATTTTACTCACACCTTTCATATACAGTAACTTGGTAAGGCAACACTGTTTGCTACTGTGTCTCTATCCCAAACTAAGATGCTTCTGCACTGTGGTAATAGTTCAGTGGCACTGTTCAGATGGAACAGGCGTATCTACTGGAATACAAGAAGTCTGGGTTGATTTGTGTGTAGGTTTGGTGTCTAGAGTGTAATCTATGTGACCCACTGTGTGCAGTGAGGTCTTAAAGCATTCTGGTTTTACTTCTGCCTTGAGCAAGTAATTTAATTCCTCTGATTTTTTTTTTTTATTGCCTAATTTTGGGGAGTCTGTAGATGACAAATACAATGTAATGGTATTTTTGTCATATGTAAGTAGGGCAAGTCAAGCTGCAGCCTTCCTTCTTGCCCAGGAGGGGTAGGGGCCTGCTAACTCTAGTAGCTAGCCTGTGTTCTCTCCCCAGAAGCCCCTGTGCAAAAGGAAACATGCATACGCAGATTTCCTGGCTTGAGTGAAGCCTTCTACAAAGCACTTTTACATCAGGCTTTCCATACCCACGAGATGACTTGGCACCAGGGAGAGCGTTTCTGTGCCAAGTGGGTTAGCAGCGTACATAGACCATCATTCAATGATATGAAGTCTTTGGTGGCAGCTCTGCTGTAAGTAGCTCCTGCCATCACAGGCCAGGAGCTGCTTGGTTGTGTTACCATGAGTGTTTGGTGGAGCTGTGCTGTGAACAAGACAGGAGAGGTGATCTGGTATTGCACTGTATTATGTGTAGTTATATGGCTTTGAAAAAAAATATGTTAAAGTTTCACTGCATCACTGTGCTTCACAGCATGGCCCTGCAGACACATGTTGTTGTGTAATGTTGGGTTGAGAAGTTGGGAGGGGAAAAAAAATATTCAAAACCATCTTAAAATAATTTGGTTGCCAAATTCTTTGTGTTATCAAGCCCCACCTGTCTCTGTAGCTCTCTTCCTTTCCTGCCCATCCCCTCCAGGGTGGCCATATTAGTTAGGGAAGAGGAAGCTTTTGCAAACAAAGTTAGTGTTCAGCTTGTGCTTTCAATAGCAGCCCTACCCCTGTGTATCTGGGAATGATTTGAGGTGTTTTAAAACTAAATACAGTCATTTTGCGTAGAACTGGCTAATGCTTTCATTTTCTATGAGTGCTGTAAGTCCATACACACTTTGTGGGGGAACTGTCTTGGGACCTGCTGGTTTGCTTTCTAAGCTAATGACCTCCCGTGCACTGCAGGCACAGTCCACAGTGTTAACCATGCATGCAGTCATTTCCTTTTCCCTCTTACCTCATTTTAGAAGACTTTGCTCTTGAATCTTGTAAATGGGGTGATAATTTCAAAGCAAACAGCTTCCAGTCCTTTCTTGCCAACTTTTGCCCACAAGGTATGTAAAGTAAACAGAGCAGTTAGGAAATTAGTTATGTACCTTCCCTCCTAGTGCAAGGCATCCCCAGAGAGTTCATAGCTCTTTTTAAAGTAATGAATGAAGGGAGAGAATGAGATTGTACACCCAAGTTGCGTTTTTAATGTATGGAGTCGTTGCACAGATAATTTATATTCTTAAGAAGCTTTAGGAAAACCTTGTAAGATGTTAGGCTTTAAAAAAATATCCACTATTTGTGTATTGAATATAAGGGTGTTTTATTGCCTGCAGCAGAGAAAGAAAATCAAAATAACAAGGATAGCATACAAGAAATATAATTTTCTTCCCATATAAAAAAATAACTTTGAAATAGACTTCTCCAAAATATGTGGATTCTTACCTTTGTTAGGCTCTTGGAGGATGCTGGACAGTCACAGGGTATGTATGATACCTGTAATAGGATATGCAGATATCATCATGGTGTATTTATTCAAGGAGACAAGTGTAAGCACCTATAAAAATGTGCCTTTAAAAAGTTGACAAATAAATTGTTAACACTTAAAGATATTTAGCTCCAGCCTAGGTATTGAACAGCAATAGGAAAATTTGTTAAAGTGAAAGCTAGACCTAAGGTTATTGACTTCCATATGAAGCTCACATATGTGGCAGTGCAAATGGAAAACTGGAGCCATTCCTGTCCCAGAAGAAGACCATCCATTTTATTTTATTCCCCTGACATGCTTCAAAAGACTATCTCATAATAACCTATTGTGATTCTTCACACATTTCTGCCTTCTTCATAAAAGTAACTATATGTGTGGAGTGCTCTCTACTACTTTTTAGAAATAGGATCTTTGTTATTAAAAATAAAATGAAAAAAATATAAAACTATTCGTATTATATATAATATGTATAATATACTTCATAATTAAAATTAGTGTGTTTTTAAAGAAAAGTATGCTCTGCCATGTGAAAACTTTCCCTTTGTGTTTCCCAAGAGAAGGTTTTGAAATTTGCTGAAGGCAGGTTTGTTTTTTTTTTAATAGAAATTCCTTGAGTACCATAAATGTTAACTCAAAACACCTGAAAGAATGTAACATACCTGTCTTCTGGAACATTTCAGTTGTACTTGTGCCAAATGCAGAGCAGCAAACTCAGCTGCAAGGGCTTAACTTGGCTGTACTTGTAGTCCAGATAATGTTTTTGTTTGGTTTTGGGATTTATTGTTTGTTTGTTTGTTTGTTTGTTTTTTAAATACAGATTTATTGCTAAGCTCTACGGTTTACATGAAGAGAGAAAAAATATTGCAATTTGAGTAAATTTCTTTTAGTCATATATATAAATCTATGCATATAAGCCACAAGGCAAGGATGATGTTCCTGGAGTAATTTCTTTTTAAATAATTGTGCTGCAGTAAAGCATGAGATCGAACATCCCAAACCATACAATGACTTTTTTGCTCTTTAGTTCAAATAAACCCCACCTCAACTGAGATATATATGTATATTTTTCCTGAAAGAAATGAGGAGTATCCTCTTTCCTAAGAGAAGAGTTGAGGTAGCCTTGTGCTACCATGAAGCAGATGCTGCTTTATGAGATTTGATTCGGCATCTGTTTTTTACTTGTGAGTTCTTGATGAGGTCAGAGGTGTCCAGGTAAATACAATTACAAATGTGCTGCAGATGATACCAAAGCCAGGACATCACTACTCCAGGAGCATTGTGGATGAGCTACAGTTTAGCTGAGTAACCTTCTCTTCAGCGCGTACCCATTCCTGTTGTCTGCCCTTCTTCTGAGGAAGAAAAGGCAGGGGTATTGAGTAGGACAGACTGTACCTTCCTGGCTTACCTTGTGAAAAGACCAGCAAATCCAGATTTTTATTTATTGTCCTCTGAGTAGTTGGTTGAATGGCTTTCCTTTTGCTTCGTGGTCAGACTGAAGACAACATCTTATCTATTTGTCTGCCACAGTTAATATAGCCTTTTTTTTTTTTAAAATGGTCTAAAGATGATTCTTTTTTTCTTTAAAAAAATGGTCTAAAGATGATTCTTTTTTTCTTTAGACTGTATATGTTAAGTATAGTGGTGAGAGTATGTTTATTTTCCATCTTTTTTTCTGGAGAAGCTTGGCAGGAGATTGCTGAGTGTTGAGAATGTTGACTAGTGGGACAATCCTTGCAGGCACTTCATGTTATTTGGCTGTTTGAAACAAGAGATAAAACCTGGGTGACATCTAAATTGGGTTTTATCTCTTTGGTGTGATGAGGATGCACATGTGAAAGTTTTGAGAATGCTGGACTATTTTTCCTATTTCTAATTTTGCATATAGATATCTATGGCCTACTTAAATAAGATGAACCCATGTACCTCAAACTGAGTAGCTTATTACAAGAATTTTTTTGCTCAAATTGCTCTCCTCAAGTGAGCAGTTGTGCAAACTCAAAATATTCAACAATATTAATTAATTGCAGGTGTGGAGATGGAGTACACCAAACATCAAGCCACCTCTGGGCAGGGAGTACTCATGAGAAGAAAATTGACTTTGTCCTATGGATTAAAAAGAAATAGGGGATTAATCCCTGTGAAGATGAAGCATGATGCTGCCTTATCCTCCCACCTGGGAGTTGTTCTTCATTGTTAGATCTTTTTTTGGGAGAGGAGGTGGCTATCTTTTTACAGGAGAGCAAAGTGAAGGACAGGGCTGTACTTAATTGTCCAGGGTCAGAACTGCAGATTTATTTCCCAGGCCTGGCAGATCCAGGAGTAGACATCATGTGTCCAAAGTCCTTTGTGCTAGGAGGCCCTCAAGGGTCTCCTTCTGGCTGAAGAACTACCTTCAGGTGGTGGTTTGAACCTATATTGTTAATAAATTGCATAACTTAACTAATGAGAACATGCTATGATTACACTGAGTGTGTGTTTATGCAAGAAAACTTAATTGTGGATCTATACAACTGGGTCGGGTTAAAATAAAGTATCACCACATCAAACATGAGCAGAAGCACATGAAGGAAATCTGTTC
>NW_009954217.1:1489958-1497081 GCF_000747805.2 Chaetura pelagica
CCTACCTCCTAAAGAGCATCCAAATGCTTTTACTATTGACCAGGAGATTAAAAAAGCTCCAACAACTGAGTGTACAGCTTGGATCCTGTTACTGTATTGAATGGCTATTAATACGGCTGCTGGGGGGGGATGTGGTAGGAGAGGAAGTGTGGCTGCCTATAGCTGCAAACTTAAGAACTTCTGGTTTTAAACCTGCTGCTTCCTTCCATGTCAATACTACCTGCCAGCCTCTTTTTCTGTTTTGTTTATTGACCTGGGAGAAGATCTGATTTGATGCTACAGCACAGCTTGAGGAACCAGCTGTACAGAATAATAATATCTGATCTTGTTTCCTTAATATCAGTTTCAGACATGCATTCCAGAGGGGGTTAATATTAAGCTGGTTTAACTGCAGCAACGTTGTACAGATTCCTAGACCAAATGCACCAGCTGGTTTGCACTAAATTTTATGTTGCAGGAGACAAGAAACAGTCTTCCTCGCAGAAAGGGAATGTGGCTGTGGAAGTCTGAAAGCATGAGGAGGTTTTAGGCACTGATCTTGGCTGTGCATTCTCCTTGGCTTCTGAGTTTGCTGCTCACCTCAGGTTCTTTGTCCTGATCCTGCCTCAGCTTCTTTCTTGACTTGTATTTGTCTCTCACTGTGAGTTGCAAGCTTTCAGCCAGGCTGTGTTTCTGGGCTGGCTTGTGGCCATCTGCCCACCTCCCTGCATCCACCTAAAGCAGAAGTCATTGTGCAGCCACTTGCTGGAAGCTGGATCAGACATTACAATGGCCTGATCTCCTGCAAGACCACCAATTGAGGTCATTAGACATTAATCTTTCTTTTTTATGTTTTAATTGATGGGTTTTGTTGTTGTTGTTTGTTTGTTTGTTGGTTGGTTCTTGGGGATTTTTTTACAATTTGGATATGCAGCCTTGGTAGAAGTGAATGAACCATATAATTTTCTCTTTCTCCACTCTTTCTCTATTGTTTTACAAATGCCTCAATGCGTGAAATTAGTGTGCTTCCAAAAAAAAGCCCTAAAACCAAAAGACTCTGCAGTGTTTGTTACAGTAAGTTAGGCCTGTGACATTCTATCCTCTGAGAAATAGTTCTGCAGAGGATCTAGTTATCCAGTTCATCAACATCCATAATTTCTTCCACTACTAGCTTTGAGTCAAGTTTGGATTTTGTGAAGGTGTCTGCAGAGGAGTTCTATGTATTGAGCCATATGAAGAGAAAAGGTTAAAAATTGTTTTTGCAGCACCCGTAGAAAGCTATAGCATAAATGCTCACTGCTTTAAAATATGAAAAAAATCGTGTCTTTTAAATATCAAAGGGATTAGTATTAATCCAGCACTTGTGATTTTCTTAAATCATGTTATTTGCATAATAATACTCACCACCTGCTGTATCTTCAAAGCGCTTTTCAGACATTAACTAATTGATCTTTGTAACACCCCTGTGATGTAAAGACCTGTCATTATCCCAACTCTGCAGATGTGGAAACCAAGACCCAAAGTAGTCGAAGGAACTTATTAGGTGCAGGGCTGAGATGGTGGCATTGTGACTGCGGGGTCCCTATTGTCCTGTCTTCTGGGAGTTGCTGCTCGCAGCACTTTCAGGGCACCTTCTTTTTGCCTGCCTTTCCTTAACACCAAAAAAGGCACTGAGTTATTTCTGTGTGTCTTCAGAGAGTATTGTTGGGGGATGTTTATTTGTTTTGATTTTGATGTTCTTTTACTGGATGATTTTGCTCTGGTTTTTAGTCACTCTATGGTTGAAGACACATAGGACAGAAAAGCTTTTTACAGGTCCTTATTGTCTGTGTGTGCCACAGCGATCCTAGCTGGGAGCTTTTAAGCACATTTTTCTTTGTTCAGAACTCAGTATAGAGTCTTGCTGTTAGGAGCCTTTTGGTCGAATTTGCCGTTGCTTGTCAGAATAAAAAATTACAAAAATGGGAAGTGACAGGGTGAGTTGCCAGTCGTTACAAAATTTCAATACCTACTCCTGTCCCACACTGGTGGTGAGCAGCAGTGCCCAGGTTGGTGCCAGATGAGCAGCTGGTGTCCACAGCCAGAGGTGCTTGGGCAGTGGGAGGTTGGGGTAGTGCTGCTACTGGGATAGCAGCGTGTTCCTTCTTTGAAGGATGTCTGCCTCCCTGCTTTCCTTCACCACGTGTCTTAGGGAGCCACGGGTGCATATTGTCCCACCCTCGGTTGTGTGGGTGACATGCGAGTCCCCTTGACTGCCACTGCCTTCAGACCAGACCTTAGTGAAACACCTTTAAGTGTCATGTACCTGGAGTAAAAACAGAGGAAAAATGGAGGACAGGCAGTTTTCATGCACCTAAGTCAAATAATAGATACTAAGAACT
This sequence comes from Chaetura pelagica, assembly GCF_000747805.2. Classification (NCBI taxonomy): domain Eukaryota; kingdom Metazoa; phylum Chordata; class Aves; order Apodiformes; family Apodidae; genus Chaetura; species Chaetura pelagica. Next base: position 1,492,319 of record NW_009954217.1, read on the forward strand.
GTCTAATGGGTAATAATCTGAGGAGGAGTTTAAAACAGGGTATTTAAAAATGTATTGTAGTCCCTTCAATCTGGCAGTGTCACTTTAATACTTAGTGCAAGGGCTTTATATTAAAGTGTATGGATTTGTTTTTCCAGATGTTTCAGCAGTGTTATCTCCAAGCAGGAAAATAAAGGTTGGCAGTGGAGCACACAGAGCCCATCAGTGCAGGCTCAGTCTAAACTGTAGGAAAATCCCATGTCACGCCAGATTTCAGGAGATGATTTTGGATAACATATGGCTTCCAAAGAGCAGTGCTCAGGCCCCTCTGAGGACTGCAGTGGTGGTTAAGTGGCAGATTATGTCAACAAGTTAGGGACACAGTTATATGTGTTGGCTTTAGTTATTTGGCTAAGCAGGGGGCTGGGGGAGTTTGGGAGGGGGAGCACAAGTCACTCGGAATTCCTGTGTATTCTGGATGGGACAGATGGGCTGAAATCTCACTTCATGGCACAAATTACAGGGTTTCCAGACCCTCAGATGCCTGTGGGGTGTTGGCTTCTTTTCACTGCCTCAAATGGCATTTCTATACAGCTTGTGTTGGCTCAGGACAGAAACAGATCGGGTTTCAGGTGAGAGCATTGCTTGTCCCATGTTAGGGGAGGCTCTCTCCATGTTTTACGGCATCTTCAGGGGAAAGGGATGAAACCAAAGAGTTCCTGTATGAAAACACTGCTCAGAGAGGAAAGGGTCAGGGAGAGAGGGCAGAGCCTAGGTCATGATAAAACATCCAGTGCTGATCAGTCGGCTGATTATGTGATTGAAGATGGAGAAGTGGAATAAAGGGTGGATTACTTAGCATGAAGCGGGGTTGCAAGCATGGGGAGGGCACAGGAGGCAATATGGGCTGGTCAGGATGTGGGCATTGAACTTGGTTTGCAGGAGGCATTGTTCCATCCCTTTGCACTTCCCTGGCAGGGATGCATGTGGGAGAAGGGTTTGGCCCCAGTGCTCCCATCAGCCATGGTGGTGCCTCTCTACCTCCTTCCCTGCTGGAGAGCAGGGCAGTACTCATGCTGGTGGGAGACAGCTGCTCTGAGGATCTCAGGGGGAAGTTGCCATACTCATGACCACATCAGATTATTTTTTTGTGACCAAGGGCTCAATGGCTTGGGTGGTCACCTCAGTCATGCCTCTTACACTTGGGATGTGCTTACACTTGGGATTGCCAATTGCTGACTGTCGTGTGGCTGGGACTGGTGTCAAAGCGGAGGTTGAACTTCCCTTTATTTGCTCAGCAAATGCTTTTTGGCCTCTGAAGGAACCAGAGCATGTGGGAATTTGTAACTCATCTTCTTTTACTGCTTTTGCTGCTGAGGGTAAACGTGGACCATCAGTTTATGTCAGAATTACAACGTGGACAGTGGTGGCTTCCAGAACATCAAAGGGGTATGCCCTTCTCTCCTGATTTTTTTTCCTGTTTGATCGGAAACTACTTGAAGTGTGGAGTTTCTCTGCACAGTGGATGTCAGATGTACCAAAATGAGTCTTTAGATGACTTCTTATCTTAACATAATCAGGGCAAGAAGCTTTTAAACCAAAATCCATAAATTTTCTGCCCCTCTCCTCCTTTAAATTTGTGAAACTAATAAAAGTAATTTTGCCACTCAAACTTATGTTCAAGATTTAGTATTAATTTTTTAAGGTTGATGTTTAAGAAGGAAGCAGGGGCTGTCTGCAGCAGTGAATGACATCCCACATACATCCAGCTGAAGCTTCTCTATAGTGTCTTATCAGAGGGCCTCACTTCTGGACCACAGACAATATCATATTCCTGGCCTTTGGATCAGCCAGTGCAAATTTTCTCTTATTTTTTCTTACTGTGGGTACATACCCAACTGTGGGACTGAGATGATAGTTTTCCAGAAAACCTGGGCACCTATCAAATAATGACTACTTTTCATCTCTTTTCTGCTGGACTGTACCAAACCATCAACCTATGGAAGAGGCCTCAGCAAACTCACTTTATTTAAAGTAACACTTCAGAAAATGGGTTAGGGGAGAGATCCAAAGGGGTGCTTGTTGAACTTCTCCAGGCCTCTTTTGTCTTTTCAGCTGTCTTTTCCTCAGTTCAACTGTTATTACTGTGAAGTTTTTCCTAATGTTTATCCTGCAACTACTTGATGCTATTTAGGTCTCTTGTCTTTAATAGACATGGCGAATAGTTGATTGCCTTCCTTTGTGAATAATTCCTCTCTATTTGTGTACTCAATAAAAGCTAAATCACTTGCCAATAATTCTTGGGCCCTTGAAACAGGGAGAAAGCAGGCTTTTAAACTGTTTGTGGTTCTCTTTAGAAATAACAGTGCTTTGGCAATTTATACAGCCTTGAACTTGTTTGTGAGCTGACTATAGAATCTGCAACTGGCTAGTTTTGTTTAGTAAACTTATTAAAACTTCTCACCTTTTAAAAAACAGTTGTTTCCAGACTGGGATTATAAATGGAGTTCTGCACCTCTTACTTGTTTAATTTTTCTGTGAACAAAAATGCTAGTGGCTTCATTCAAGGGCCTGCCTTGCTTTGTACCAGCTGATTTACAATACAGTGTATAAATGTAGTAGCAGTCTGGAACAAAGGAGACCCTGTTTATCCAAACAAATCTGAGGGTGAGAGTGATGAGGTAAATTGCAGCCTGTTCACTGAACTGCAGCTTGAAAGCAGAAACAACTGTGTACAGGGAAACATGATGGGCAAAACGATCTTCAGGCTTTTTGGCCCAGATTCCCTGTAATTTTAGGGTAGTGCTGACCCAAGGAGTCAAGGCAAGCTGTTCAGGTGCCCAGGTGCTTTCCTGGCCCTTTGGAGAAGCTTTGCGAGCAATTAAAGTTTTTTTTTTTGTAGCCGATTTTTGTGCCCTGCTTGGAACAGTTGTTCTTCTGTAGGCAGTTGTGTGGAGTTCAATGTAACCTCCTGGCAGATCTCACCACAGTTGCCACAGTTCTCCCATCTGTGGCATTTTAGCCAATTGCTTCTACTTGTCCTGAACTAAAGCCGGCAAACACATTTCTCAGATTTAAGTATTCTGAGAAATTTAGGTTTTTTATTAAGCTTGTGTATTTCAGCTATAATGGCTAAGTCTGTTCATAAAGAGACTAAATTGTATAGAAGTTATATTGCCTTGTCCAGACATGAAAAATAAATTGTTAGAAATGGGCTTGCATCCAGAGTGTGATCACTCCTGGAAAATAAATTGGACAAAAGTATTTATTCACTGTGGTTCTGTGTTAAAAGGCCTGTGCCCTGCACACTTGCTTTTCCTGCTCCCTGTAGATGAGTTTGGTACTTAACTACAAAATATGTTAAGGAGAATCGGCTATTCAAACTCATACTGATAGTGCTTCCTAATCTTCTCTGCAATAAGTGTCCTGGTTGCTGAAAATGTACATTTTTTTTTCTGCTTTCTGCTTGAAATAATGATTTGCAGAGCAAGGAAGGTTGGTTGTAGCTGGGGTGTGGTAAGGTGAACTCTTTTTTAGTGCAGTCCATCAGCTTCTTGGCTCAGTTATGTCCCGCCTGCTGTGTAGTATTTACTGGCATATCAAGCAGCATGAAATTTCATCTGTCCTTTGTTTTCATGTCCATAAAGTCTAAAATTCATTTTAGTTTTGTAGAGCTTTCTTCTAAACTTCCCTGAGTTATAAATGGTGGCTTTTCAGAATCTTCAACCTTGCCTTTGGGAAGAACATTTAATTTGGTTTAAGTGTAGATGAGTAATCTATCTACACATAGTGATTTTTCAGTTCAACTACAGTCAGTTTCTTCTTGCTCCAACTGTTCCACCAAATTTTCACTGGCCACAGTCAATTCCCAGTCAGCCTTGTTTATTCTCCTCTTGATTTTTTTTGTTCTTCTTTTTTTCAGTGTCATAGACCTATTTGATCTGTGGCACTGAAGAAAGCACTAGCTTATAAAGCATGTGTGCTGCATTCTTGTTCTCAACACAGTTAAATCAGGTTGCTGACCTGTTTTTGCTCTGTTTGATCCTTGCCTAGAATTTTATCACAGAGACTCAAATATTTCATGCTTGCCATTTCAAAACAGATAAACAGCATTTCTTAAGGAATGCATTTTAGCTTCTGGTGTCTGTTTTAGTCCTTTCTGGTGTGAAACTGGGTCAGTGTTTGTTAAACTAGTTTCTCTTGTTCTCTGGGTACCTGAATACAAAGTCAGGCTGAAAACACTGGTTTGTGTGTAGGTTCACTCCACAGCCATTTTATAGGCACCTGAACTTGAAATGCATCCTGTGAACATCCGTGAGCTCTGTTCTGTGGGTGGGTGTATGGATGGGATGGAGAGTAAGGGCTGACTGCTGCCTGTGAGCACAGGGTGTAGCTGTGCTGAGGCCAGCAGGGAAGTGCCTGATTTGGGGCACGGGACACTCCTTGGGGTATAGGGCAAAGGAAGAGGGACATCCTGATGGTGTGGGACCTGCTGCCCTGCAAGGTATGGTGGGTAAGCAAATGGGATGTGCCACTGTCGAGTAGCTTGTTTTTATTGCTGTAGTTAGCAGGCAAGGTTAATTGACTCCCAAGAACATGTAAGAGGGAGACTAGGTCTTCAGGGACTGCTGCCTGCTGAAGACGAAGGTTGTTTTGCTTTGTTTTAAGCAGTTAAGTGTGGTATGGACTGTTTCCTGATGGAAGGACAAATATTTTCATAGGTCTTATTCTAAAAAAGCTTAGAGAAGGCTGTGGGCAATGGGTCAGCCCATAAATGTTATAAA
>NW_009954217.1:1497200-1505138 GCF_000747805.2 Chaetura pelagica
CCTGCTGACTTAGGTAATGTACCCACTGAGCTTGGATAAAAGGTTAGAGATGGCAATTATAGAAAAATCCTTTTTACATTAAGCTTTTCTAAGCTTAACCAAGCCACTGTCAATAATTACTCTTTTTTCCTTGCTGTTGTGAACTGAGTCTAATCCAGACTCGGTTAATTTAATTTTTTTATTGCTTGAATGTGCATGCTTAAGCTACATGGAGAATATCAAGCTACACTGGGTACACACTGAGCCAAATGAATTTGTTGAATGTACCTGGTGTGTTAAGCAGAATAGATTTACAATGTGTTTGTAAGTGGTCATAACTGGGTTGTAAAAGTGCGTGCTCTCGCACTTTTATTTCTCTGGTTGTCTCTTAAGTTGAGCAAGGCACAGTGCAGAGTGGCATTGGGGTGGAGGAGGATTTCAACCATAAGGGCTAGAAATAGCAGCTGTTTGTTTATGCCAGGATTTTTATTCTCTCTTCTTCCTCCTCCCTTTCCTAGGGGTAGTCTTATGTATTCCACCCACTCTCATTCCCTTCTGGTGAATGTGTGTGGATGTGCTCCAGGACCATATGTGCTCGTAGATATATACTTCAAAGGAAGCTCTAGAGTGCCTAGAGAAGCTGTTTGAGTTTAGATGAGCCCTGGATTTGCTGACTGCTACAACATTTCTTTTGAAGAACCACATGGCAATGCTGCCATGTCTTTCCCTCAGCACCTTTACACACTGATGAACACCCTTAGCCTCCAAAGCAAGTAAGCTGCTGATACGCATACTATGTATCAACTTAAGCGAGATGAATTTCACCTCAAGGCACCAGCTCAGCTGGGCTTTTTGGTGGCTAGCTGACATATCTTGGATCATATGATGTATTTGCCCAACAGTGAGGATAATGTGAGGTTTCTTCTTTCTTTCCCCCTCCAGGCGCAATAATTTCTTTAAAGAGGATTTTGCCAAGCAGTTTTCTTGGAATGGTGGGCACTTGCCCCAGTTAAGTCAGGGACACTGTTTTACCAAATTATTATTTCTAGGTACTAAGGATTTTGGCTGCAGACCAGAAGGATCATGCCTGTGTCTGTTCTGCTGGGCTATTCTTGGTTGGATGCCTACTTTCCGTTTGATAAACTCCTGCAGATTTTCAGTGGCTTCCATATTTGCATGGTGTTAAACTGAATATGCTGAAGGTACTCTTGGTTGGGGAATGCAGGGCATCTGGTGCAGATTTTGGCATCCTTTTCCTTCCAAAAAATAAATAAATTGCACAATAACTACTCGATTCCAGCAGCAGCAGCTGTTGTATTTGTACCTTATTCAAGTTAAATGTTTCACAGGAGTTGTCCATTAAATTTTCCAGTATAGAACACTGATCTTTCATATGAAGGCATTTATTTTTAAGAAGTCTTCCTACCTATTTTTATAGATCTTTTTGGTCTGCTAGTCTTGAAAAAATAAGTGCATGTACCTGGCAAATGCTTCAACAGCCTTTTATATAGCATCTTTTCTTCTCTTTTTCCTTTAAGCCATGTTGCTGATCTTCGTCAATTTGTTTCTGTGGAAGCAGGTTTCATATCCCAGACAAGCTGATCCTGTGTGTAGCTCACTGGAGGTAAGGGAGGGAAAATGGTTTGATTTTTCACAGGTGTTGCCATGCAGTCATACATTCCCTTCTTTGGCCTTCATACTTTGGTCAGCATGAAAAGCAGCATGCAAGGTCATGTGCAGAAACTGTCAGCTAAAAAACCCACCCTCTCTAAACGCAAAGAATTGGCCATATTAGGGATGAGCAGTCTTGCTTGCTCTTACTTCCTAAGACAGGGGCATGAAATTGCCTTTGGAGACCTGACAACAGCAAAAGAAAATGAGTTCTCCTCCTCGCTTGCCTTTCGTGTTCTTGTTAACCAGACCACTCGTAAAGGTGTGACTCTCTTTGTTATCCATAAGATGATCTGCTGGTGTGCTCGTGGAGTTCTTGCCTCCCCAACCAAGTACTTGTTTCCGTTATCTGCAGCTGATGAAATGTTTGTGCTCACAGGACCATTTGTTTACAAATGATATCGTTTCTTCTCAGACTACATCCTCTGATGATGATCAATGGCTCAGTTACCTTTAATAAAGCAGAGGCAGTCAGACACAGGAATTCTTTTGAAGCTGTTGAGGCCTCATCTGAGTCATATAATACCTTAAGTGAAAACAGAACAAATAGGAAATGTAGAAGCAAATGACAGGTGTTGGCAGAAAGGAAGTTTAGGAAGTTTACAGCTTTCACAGCTTGCTTTTCTGCTTAGGGCAGATGCCTGCTCTGCCTTTAAGCACAGACAAGCTGCAAATGAGAGTATGGTGGAGAAAAATGGCTAGCAATGGCAGGGAGGTGTGTAATAGGTCTGACCTAACATGTCTTTCTTTTTCAGTACAGGCAAAGCTCTGTACTGGTGGACCAAGTTCAGTGTTTGGTGCTGACACCCTTGGCCCTGGGAGGGTGGTCACTGGATGGGGCTGGCTGGAGGTTGGGGCTCAGCAGCTCAGCTTACCACAAAGAATGAAGTTTTTCCTAGGACTTCCAGTAATAATTAGCTTCAAGATGTTTTGACAAGCATGGAGTGATTTGGGGATGTGTTTGGAGGCTGATTCTGTAGTCTATGATACATAGTGAGTTTCGAATTCACCCAACCTCCTTACTTGTGAGTGTCCATAGAACAGTTAACTCTGTTGCCAGTTAAGGCTGTACACAGGCCTTTGCCAAGCTAGCAAAGCAGTGGTGCTTCGGTGCAGAGGCGGTAAAGGGGATCTTTAGATATTACATTTACTTTTTTTCTTTAATAGGAATAGGGTGTGAATGCTGAGTAAGGACATCCCTACTATTCACTTTTCCAATAATATGGAACTTAAAGGCAATACATTTTTTGTCTTTAGAACTCTTCCAGGCAAAATAGCTCATTAGACCTTCAAAAAATTTTCAGGAAAACTGAAGTAGAAGTACAAGTTGCCTTGAGCTGGCTAATTTGTTTTTGTAACCCTGGTCATATGCTACTATGTTGCAGAACATGTGGGCTCTTCTTTCCCCACTCACTTTCCTTATCCCATCAGCCTCCGAGCTTTCTGAACCAGTACATATAGTTAGCTGATAACATCTCTCACTTCTCTGCCACACTTCTACATAGTTAAACAGTTGACTTGTGATACTATCCAGGTGTGTCTGTGGCAAACAACTAACTGCTTTGCCATCAACCTAACTAGGTGTCATTTTCCATGGCACCAGGTATCTGACCACAGTTTGAGAGCCACTGCCCTTGTCACACTGGACTTGCACAGTTAGTGAAGTGCACTGCTGGTTTTCCACCTTCAAGTTAAGGTCTTATTGTGCATGGGAAACCTGGTCTAGATACTGGCTCATGCTAACCACCCTTCGTAATAACATTAGGGAACAGGTTGATGTGGGGTATATTTCCTGAAATCACAGAATCACATACAATCACAAAATGATTGATGTTTGGGAGGAACCTCTTGAGGTCATCTGGTCAAACCCTGCTGCTCAAGTAGGGCCTCCTAAAGCCAGTTGCCTAGGACTATGTCTAGATGTATTTTGAGTATCTCCAAGAGACTCTGCAACCTTTCTGGGCAACCTATGCCGCTGTTAGGTCATTCTCACGGTGAAAAAGTGTCATCTGATGTTCAGAAGGAACCTCCTGTGTTTTGGTTTGTGCCCATTGCCTCTACTCCTGTCACTGGGCACCACTGAAAAGAGCCTGGCTCCATCCTCTTTGCATCATCCCTTCAGATATTTATATACATTGACAAGATCTTCCTTGAACCTTCTTCTGGCTGATTAGTCCCATCTCTCTAAGCCTTTCCTTATAGGAGAGATGCTATAGTCCCCTAATTGTACTTGTGGCCCTTCGCTGAACTCTCGCCAGTATGTCCATGTCTCTCTTGTACTGGGAGCCCAAAACTAGACATAGTATCCTAGGTGTGGCCTCACCTCTCTCAATCTACTGGCAACTCTCAATCTACTGGCAACTCTGTCTAATGCATCCCAGGACACCATTAGTCTTCTTTAAAGCAACAGCATATTGCTGGCTCAAGTCCAACTTGATGTCCACCAGGACCCTGATCTCCTTTTCTGCCAAGCTTCTTCCCAGCTGGGTGGCCCTCAGCATGTACTGGGGCTTGGTGTTGTTCCTCCCCTGGTGCTGGACTTCACACTTCCATCTAGTAGTAACTTCATGAGGCTCCAGCCAGTCAAGGTCCCTCTGGATAGCAGCATGACCTTCTGGCATATCAGCCCCACTCCTCTCGCTTTTGTGTATCCTTTTGTACCCCAGAGGGCACACTCTGCCTCATCATCCTGATGATTGAGGAATATATTGAAGAAGGCTGGACCCAGTATTTAGCCCTGGGATTATACCACTAGTCAGTGGCCTTCAACTCAACTTTTCACTTCTAGTGGGTATGACGTTTCTAGTGGCAGAGTGTGAGGGACAAAGATGGGATTAAAAAGCATCTTGACTGGCTTCTGCTGGGGAGCTCAGAGAAGCTGGTGTGAGCAAAATACAAAGGAATACAAGGAAGTGTGGCAGTGCTTATAAGAAGTCTTGATTGACAGCTGTTGGGGGGAGCTTTTGGAGAGAGAGATGTGTGTTCATCTTGCATTTTATTGCTGATTTGTACATTTTTATCACTAGTCTTGAAAACAGTTTATCCTCATCTTAAATCCCCATTTTCTAGAGTCAAATGATTAAGGGAATGTCAGCATTTTTTGAAAAGAGTTATAATCTCCTGGTTCCTGGGACTAACTGGAGAAGGCACAGCAAGTTAAATCTAAGTGCTTAAAATTTGAAGGTAAATAAAAACACGTATTATTTGCCACTTGTAGACCTGAGATTTTCAGTACAGGTAGGCCTGAGCTGCCCTGTAGCCTGTGTAGCTTGGTGTCCCAGTGGCTCAGGTGCTGTGGCACTGCAGGCAGGAGGTGAGGAAGCCTTGCTGCTGGCAGGGCACACGCTGTGCTAAAGCATGCATCAAGCCGGTGGGGCTGCTTCCCAGAGACTTTAATATGCTTGTAGTCGTCCTTTGTCTGCAAAAGTTGCTGTCAGGCTGAGTGTTGTTCCTTTTTCTTCTCGAGGTGGAGTAGAGTTCAGTAGTTTCCATCCTGTTTCCCCAGTTCCTTGTGCCTCTCTCCCTCCTTCCCTGCAGCTGCTTCCTCCCTGAGCTGATTCAGCTTCTGGCATGGTTACGAATCGCCAGACCTGTGGGATGTTTTGATTTGGGGAAGATTTGTTTGGGTTTTTCTAAAGAACACGGTGCTCTTCTGGAGATTTTATTTTTAAATGCCACCTGTGAACTCACACCCAGCTTGTCTGTGGTTTGGAAAGCAGTTGAACTGGCACAGGGGAAAGGTGTGGCAGCCCTGCTGTGCGGGTAGGGAGGCATGGGGCTGGTGGCAGGAGAAAGAGGCAGCTCCCAAACCAGCTTTGCTGCCAGAGGATTGTTCAGGTGCAGCAGCATCCTTTCCCAGGTGCTCGCTGTGCCTCCCATCCCTCCCTGAGATTGCTGCCCACTTCCTAAAAGCTAGTAAAACAGAGTCCAAGAGACCTCCTCAGGAGCTGAGGGGCCTTTTAGTCTAACTCTTTGGTGTCAGGGCTGCAGGCACAGCTCCATCTGCCATACATACAGAGCCCAACCAGGCTGGCTGTGAGCTGGGGATATTTGTCCACAGAGGTAGGCTACACGAGTGTGCAGCACTTGTTGTGACAACCAGTGACCAGTGGTGCTGAGCTGGGTGTTCCTTGTCCACCTTGTTCACACCACTATAGCTAAATTGCTCTAGTCTTGTTCCTGGTCCAAAACAAAGTACTCAAGACTGTGCCATATCTGCGAATACAGCAAATCTCACGCAGCATGAGTAGCAAGATCAGTAGAAGTGATTGTGCCATGGTAGAGCTGCAGAGGGGTCAGAGATAAAGGTGATGTACTCAAAATGAGACCTGTAGTACCTAGGCCCGGGTTCCTCTCCAGTAACCTGATTTTTCATTGCAGAGGAGCTGGGTTTATCAGAGCCCTGGAAAACACATGGGCATTAGCTGCATTGTTATTGACTTGCTGAGGAGCTTCTACTTAGGTATTAGTTTTTCCTGGCTCACCTCAGTAAGGAATCCTGTCTAACAGCCAGGAAGAGCCTAGCCCTTAAAAAACCCACCCATAATATTCTCTCCAAGCATCTGTTAGCTGTGTCCCAATTGGCTCAAAGGATCTGTGTACACGGTGCTTGTGAGCAAAAGCCATGTGAACTTGCCAAAATCATGCCCTTGGCTGCAAAGAGAAGAGGCACATGGAGTCCAATTACTGGCTGTAAGCAGTATAACATAATGTTAAATAACTCCTGATTTTTAGATTTAATTAAAATGAAAGGTTGAATTGGCACAGCTGCCTCTGAATTCACAGCAAGGGATAGGAGTTTGCAGCAGAAAGGGAGGTCTGGGGGAGAAATTTTGAAATCATTCTAGTAGTGCTGGAAGATGGAAATCCAAAAATATTTGGCCTTGCTCACTATGCTGAACATGCTCCTGTTCATGGTTTTTGTTGCTTGTTCCCAAGCGACAATGACATACTCACTTAAGTTATGGGGAAAAAAATTAGATTTCAAAGCAGCTGATTATGAATCATACTGAAAAAACACAACCACCCTCTACTGTGGACGTAAGAAAAGTGTAGTTCAGCATTTACAGTCAAAGAACAAAAAAAGAAGTTTGGGGAAGTAAAGTACCCAAAGTAGCCTTCAAATCATCATGTATCGATATAACTTGACGAGAGTGATTTCTGTCAGCATGTCAAACTATGTATTTTGCAGTAATTTTCCTCTATTTGTACTGAGATTGCCTGGTCTGATTGACAGCTAGTTTGCTTGTTCATTCATGTAATCTGTTTTGTCTCCTATGTTCGTATGAAGCTGAAGAAGAAAATTGCAGGTAGGATTCTTGTAGGGAGAGGGAGTCTTTCCTGCTCATCACCATATGTGAAAAGCTGCAAGCTGTGTTCAAGGGAAAAAAGAAAACCTCGATTCTGCTGCTGTTTCTGGGATATTGTTATAACACCTCTCTAATGAAGCTCATGTAACATAGCAGTGGAAGTCAGTTTCAGATGGGCCTTTGGCAAAAATTAATTTGGAGAATTCCCATAGCTTCTGTAAAAATCTATTTACTTGTGTTATGTGCTACTGATTTTGGTTTTTTTCTTCAAGATGTAAGAATTAAGCATCCTCTGAGTGTAATAACAATTTTCCTGGCTTTTTGGATGTTATTCTAAATACAGGGTTATAACTGCACTACTAAAGTTTTATGTTGATAGTGTTGAAGTTATTGCAAGGAATTACAAAACTACATTCTGGTTGGACCTTATGTAAAAACAATATATATATATAAAAATTCTAAGTACATAGGCTTTTCTGAATTCTACATTTTCTGAGAGGGACTATAAAACAAATCCAACCTTGGAAATCCAGACCTCTTTGCACTGACATGATGTTGAGCAATGCTTGGGCAAGTACTTTTCTGACTTGACATGGTTCAAAGCTGCAAACCTGTGTAATTATCTCCCTCCCAAAGCACATGCTAAACTTTCACTGTTGCTGCATCTCTTATGCATGGCCCAAAATCTGAACTTCCTCCATGTATCTTGTAGTATTTCATGGCTTGTTTTTTATTTAAGCACATTTCCTTGGAGTCACATTAGAAATAATTCCAGCTTTCAGTTAAATTTGTACATTTCAAAAGCTGTAGCAAAAGGCAAATGGAAAAAAAAGCCTGTAGCTGCTCAAAACTCCTGAGATCATAATGAAGCCATATGGGAGGGGAAGGGGATGCTCCATGTATGTTTGGCTTTGTGTTTCTTTTTTTTCTTTTTTTTCTTTTTTTTTTTTTTTTTTTTTTTTGGGAGAGAGGGCAATTA